>NC_057795.1:389143342-389430203 GCF_018294505.1 Triticum aestivum | reverse complement strand
TCATCATCATCATCATCATCATCATCATCATCATCATCATCATCATCATCATCATCATCATCATCATCATATATAGCGTGAAGCTCCTGCCTGATGCCCATTGATTTCAAGTCTGCCCTTGCTTTCGGCCCATCTTTGGTCCTCTCTGGCATGTTGAGCAGGGTACCAAGCAGACTCTCGCACACGTTCTTCGTGATATGCATGACATCAAGGCTGTGAGGCACACGGTGGATCTTCCAGTACGGCAAGTCCCAGAAAACAGACCTCGTTTTCCATACCTTCAGCAGCGGCTCTGGCGCCTTTCGCTTGTTTCCCGGCTCTGGCGCCTTTTGCTTCTTTCCCGGCAGTGGGCAGTCTTTCCAATTTTTCAACAGCTTGTCTATTTCCTCGCCGCTCCTCGTACACGGGCGTTTTCGGGGTTCTGTTTCACCATCGAACAGATCCTTGCGTTTCCTCCACGGGTCATCGTCGCGAAGCCACCTTCGATGTCCCATGAACACAGTTTTCGAAGACCCGGGATCTCTATCTAGTTGGCGATACGTTGTGTCATCCATGCACCTTACGCATCCAGAAAATCCGTGGACTACCTGCCCCGCAAGATATCCGTAACCGAGATAGTCGTGCACCGTCGTGAGCAGTGCGGCTCTCATAGGGAAATACTCTTTCTCTACGGTGTCCCACGTATTGGCTGGCGTTTTCCACAGCGTGTCAAGCTCCTCTTTCAGCAGCCCCGGATACAGATTGATGTTGTTCCCTGGTTGTTTCGGCCCTTCAATTAGCATACTCATGTGAATGTACTTCCTCTTCATGCACAACCAGGGGGGAAGGTTGTACATCCACATAAACACAGGCCAGGTGCTATGTGTGCTTCTCTGGCTGCCAAACGGATTGACTCCATCGGTGCTCGCGCCCAGCACGATGTTCCTTGGATCGTTCCCAAATTCTGGGTATTCGAAGTTCAATGCTTGCCACTGGCTCGCATCCTTAGGGTGACTCAGCATCTTGTCTTTTTTATCTATCTCCGGATCATTTGCGTCATCTTCTCGCTTCTTCTCCTCCCTATCCGCGTGCCAACGTAGGAGCTTTGCTACCTTAGGATCCGCGAAATACCGCTGTAGACGAGGAGTGATCGGAAAGTACAACACCACTTTTCGAGGAGCTTTCTTCCTCTTCTTGTATCGAGTGACACCGCACACCGGACATATTGTAGACTCCGCGTGCTCGTCCCGATAAATGATGCAATTGTTCATGCACACATGGTATTTCACGTGCGGTAAATCCAGAGGACACACGATTTTCTTCGCCTCCTCCAAACTGGTCGGGCACTTGTTCCCCTTGGGAAGACGTTCGTGCCAGAATGACATGTTCTCGTCGAAGCATGCGTCGGTCATTTTGTGTTTTACCTTCATCTCCAGGGCCATGAGCGTTACTTTCAGGCGGGTATCCTCGGGCCTGCATCCTTCATACAATGGAGTAACCGCGTCTAACTCAAGTTGATCCATCTTGGCTTTCTCTCGGGCGGCAGCTCTTGCGTTATCCGTCTGCTTGAGAAGCAGCTCTTGAATATGAGGGTCCTGCACCCAGCCCATCGATGGTCCAGCGTCGTCTGCTCCGCCGGCATCATCATCTTCATGATCATGCCCGTCGCCTACTCCGGCATCTTCCTCATCATCATGTCCTGCATCTTCTACATGATGACTGTGTACAGCATCACAGTCGTGATCATCTCCTAGGGATTCTTCGTCTTCTCGCCCGCCCGAGCCGCGGTGGTTGTCTTGCTGCCCTTCCTCATTTCTTGCCCGGCCCGCATGGACGACTTCGTAGTCATCTTCATCACCTTGCCACCGATACCCATCCATGAAACCACGCAACAGCAGGTGGTCCCGCACCTGCCCAGAATCCGGGTCCGCAATAAGGCTCTTCAGCTTGCATCTTCGACATGGACATCTTATCTCCGTCTCGTTCTTTTGAAGCATCTCGGCCTTCGCGGACCTCAAAAACCTATTCACGATGCCTTCGGTCATCATGCGGACCATGGTCGCCTGCGGGGTAGAGCAAAACGATATTTTAGAACCAAACAAAAATTTGGCATGACCTTCCCTAAAAATAGGACCAAAAAGAATGCTTAATGCCAAAATTCTCGCCGAAACGGAAATGAATCAACATTCCGGCAAAATATTGGCAACTATCGCATATCAAATACCGGTACACCTCCAAACACAAACACATATGCAACACCACAAACATATGCAACACCACGAACATACATAGATCTAGCTAGGCCGTAAAAAGTGCATGTGCACATTGTTGTAAGGAGAACAACCTAAATATAGCTTCCCCCCTTACTTACCTATTAAAACAAGGTAATTTAACCACTTAATTTGAATGAATCTATGGTGGAAATGAGGTGAAAAAGAGGAGGCACCCGAGACAAGGAGGAGGTGGAGAGAATGAAGTGGGGAGAAAGTGAGTGTGTGGGTAGGAGAGGCTGTCCCAAATATCTTGTTGCTGCCCACTTACTAATGGCGCACCTCTTGCATGGTGCGCCATTAGTACTTACAACTACTAATGGCGCACTTGGGCAGGATACGCCATTAGTATATTTGGATAGGCGCACTAGTTCAAAAAAAAAACTATACTAATGGCGCACCCACTGCCAGGTGCGCCATTAGTAGTTACAACTACTAATGGCGCACTTAGGCGGTATGCGCCATTAGTATGTTTGGATAGGCACACTAGTTCAAAAAAAAAGTTTCTATACTAATGGCGCACCTGCTGCCCAGTGCGCCATTAGTAGTTACAACTACTAATGGCGCACTTTGCCGGGATGCGCCATTAGTATGTTTGTGCAGGCGCACTAGTTAAAAAAAATTTGATACTAATGGCGCACCCGTAGCATGGTGCGCCATTAGTTGTTTAAACTCTAATGGCGCATCAGATTGTGGTGCGCCATTAGTATATACTAATGGCGCACCATCTTTCTGGTGCGCCATTAGTGTCAATCCCATCTATAGCCATTTTCCTAGTAGTGTTTACCATGTTGTTTGCTTCTTTCCGGTTTGCTTCTCTCGTTAGCTTCGGTTTCGTTCCGGAGTTGTGAGGATTCGTTCGAGTACGTCCGTTTGTCTTCTTCATGGACTCGTTCTTCTTCCTTGCGGGATTTCAGGCAAGATGACCATTACCCTTCATATCACTTCTATCTTTGCTTGCTAGTTGCTTTGTTCTATCGCTATGTTGCGCTACCTATCACTTGTTTACCATGCCTCCCATATTGCCATGTCAGCCTCTAACCTTGTCACCCTTCCTAGCAAACCGTTGTTTGGCTATGTTACCGCTTTTGCTCAGCCCATCTTATAGCATTGTTAGTTGCAGGTGAAGTTGAAGATTTCTCCATGGTGGACAGGATTATGATTGGGATATCACAATATCTCTTATATTATTAATGCATCTATATACTTGGTAAAGGGTGGAAGACTCGGCCTTTTGCCTGGTGTTTTGTTCCACTCTTGCCGCCCTAGTTTCCGTCATACAGGTGTTATGTTCCCGGATTTTGCGTTCCTTACGTGGTTGGGTGATTTATGGGACCCCCTTGACAGTTCGCTTTGAATAAAACTCCTCCAGCAAGGCCCAACCTTGGTTTTACCATTTGCCTACCTAAGCCTTTTTCCCTTGGGTTCTGCAGACTCAAGGGTCATCTTTATTTTACCCCCCCGGGCCAATGCTTGTCTAAGTGTTGGTCCAAACCGAGCGATGTCCGGCACCCCCTGGGCAACCAGGGTCAATGCCAACCCGTCGTCTTGCTCATCCGGTGTGCCCTGAGAACAAGATATGTGCAACTCCTATCGGGATTTGTCGGCACATCCGGGCGGCTTTGCTGGTCTTGTTTTACCATTGTCGAAATGTCTTGCGAACCGGGATTCCGAGGCTGATCGGGTCTTCCCGGGAGAAGGTATATCCTTCGTTGACAGTGAGAGCTTGTGATGGGCTAAGTTGGGACACCCCTGCAGGGTATAATCTTTTGAAAGCCGTGTCCGCGGTTATGAGGCAGATGGGAATTTGTTAATGTCCGGTTGTAGATAACTTGACACCAGATCCGAATTAAAATGCATCAACCGCGTGTGTAGCCGTGATGGTCTCTTTTCGGCGGAGTCCGGGAAGTGAACACGGTTTTGGGTTATGTTTGACGTAAGTAGGAGTTCAGGATCACTTCTTGATCATTGCTAGCTTCACGACCGTTCCGTTTGCTCTCTTCTCGCTCTTATTTGCGTATGTCAGCCACCATATATGCTTAGTCGCTGCTGCAACCTCACCACTTTACCCCTTCCTTTCCCATAAGCTTAAATAGTCTTGATCTCATGGGTTTTGAGATTTCTGAGTCCTCGTGACTCACCAGATACTATCACAACAGCTGCAGGTGCCGATGATACCAGTGCAGGCGATGCAACCGAGCTCAGATGGGAGCTCAATGAAGATATTGGTCGTTGCTATGTTTCGTTTCATGTTGATCAGTAGTGGAGCCCAGTTGGGACGATCGGGGATCTAGCAGTTGGGTTATCTTGTTTTCTTTTGGCTTCATCCGTAGTCGGACTATGTGTGTACTCTGAATGATGTATGATTTATTATATGTTCATTCTGTGAAGTGGCGATTGTAAGCCAACTCTTTATCCCATTCTTGTTCATTACATGGGATTGTGTGAAGATGACCCTTCTTGCGACAAAACCACCATGTGGTTATGCCTCTAAGTCATGCTTCGACACGTGGGAGATATAGCCGCATCGTGGGTGTTACAAGTTGGTAATCAGAGACATCCCCGACTTAGGAGCCCCCTGCTTGATTGTTTGCTGGCGTTGTTGAGTCTAGAACAAAAATGTTTTGAGTCTTAGGATTATATATATCGGAGAGTAGGATTCTTTTTACTCCTCAGTCCCTTCGTCACTCTGGTGAGGTCTCTTGACGTAGATGTTTTGACTTTCCTCTCCTCAAATTTCACTAAATTTTTTTAGGATCACGCGGGTATCTTGGAATCGTTCCGATGATTTTGTGACGAGAACATTGTTCTTGGTGCCTCCTGTCTATTATGTGGCATTGACCCGGGGAGTTGAGCTCCGAGGAGTTGTCGTCATAATTTTATCATTGCAGTTCTGGAATACCTGAGTTTTGCCGACATCGAAAATCTCTTTTATGCAGTCGTTGGTGAGATAACCTCGACGTCACCCAGTACTAGGGAGTTTGGGAGTATTGCCATAGCTCGTATAACGGATGCTTTTCGAAGGTTGAGGTACACGATTTCCGGAGTTTTTCTTGGTTATGTGTTGACAGATGGATACAGCTTGGATGTAGGAATTGTTAGTTTTGGGTGAGATATATATTGCTTCCCCTATATCCCCAACACCAGATTGCATAACCAGAAAGTTTCGGGAGTTTTATAGGTGGGAATTCAAGTAGCTCCTAGAATATCTTTTCGACAGATGCATGATATGAGATTGGGGTTCGACGTCTAGTGGTCTACCTTTCCACAGTCGTTTTTACAGTGGTCTCGTTGTGTCTTAAAGAACCCTTGGCTATGCTGGTTTGGGGACACTTCGTATGTCATGTGCACTGCCTTGTACATGATGGTGCTGTACAATCGAGCCCATGTGGGTCCCACCACGAAAACTTCGGATGAAATCTCTATCATATGTTTGTTCTGGCTTATTCTGCAGGCCAAATCCTTTGTTTTGTTTTATATGTGGTATTCGAGTTGCTTCAAAGTCAAATGTTGAATCCATACCTTTCCTAAACGGTGTTCTCATATTGCTATGTGAATACAAATCCTTCTTGATCATCGAGGTCGTCATGTTAATTCTTTTCCTACCGGCGTGCTTCTCTTCAAGTGGATCCTATCATTCTCCCCATCCGCAAGATCATTTCTAAGTTTTCTCAATGGTGTTTGTTTCATCCGTACCAAGTTGTCTTTGTTTTCCCGCCCTCCCACCCTTTCTTTTCTTCAAGGACTCATATATGTTATTCAAGTATCCATTTATTCATGTGAAGTCTCTTCATTCATTTCTTTCAATGTTCTTATCCGGTGATTTCCCATGAAGATGCTCAACAGTTTCAAGTTCATCATCATTCATTGTTGTTTCTTCTCCGGTGGATCCAACTAAAGCTTTCGGTGTTGATCATATTCTTTTTCTCATTTCAAGTGCTTTCTTATGCCGGTGTATCTCTTAATCATTCAATTCTCGCTATTCCTTCGTTCTCGAGTGTTGAATATATCTCAGAAGGCCCGTCTTTCCATTCTCAATCCGTCCAAATTATTTCGAGGTTGTTACCTCATTCAGGCCATTTAATTCTACCGGTGCAATATCTATTTCAATCAATCGTTCAATGGTGTATCTTTTAGTGGGCCCTAACCCACAGGTCTTTTCCCAGGATCTTACCTAACTCTTCTAACTTATCCGGAGCGATTCTCAAATTCTTTCAAAGTTTGACGTAAGAATGAATTATCATCAGTCAAATGTATTCTCCAAGTTCGCTTTCATATTCTTTTCATCATTGGTTCAACCTTTCTGCTCTTCATTCCGGAGTATCTCAACAATTCATGGTGGTTCTCATCTTCATTCTCAACATTTGAAGACCGAAGAAGGATTTCTCCTAAATCTTGGTCCGTTCTCTTGAAGATTCGTGGTTCTAGCTTCATGCCATCCTCATAATTGTTTTCGATTGTGAGAATTCTTTTCACCCATCCGGAGCAATTCAGGAGTCTTTTCAGTTCATCCTCCGGAGCCAATCATCTCAGAATTATTCATTCTCAGTCTTAGCTTTCAACTCTCGTTCTTGCATTCTTCCGGTGTATGGTCCAAATATCCTCTAATCAGTTCATGATCTCTCTGTTCTCTTATATCTAAATCCCCTCAAGTATCTTCATTTGTTTTCCAATTCTTCCCAGTGAATTGTGCCTTTGCTACTCCCATTTTCAATTTTTACGGTGGTTCGTTCAAGATTTCTCTTCCTTCGTTATCGTATCAATTCATTTGTTCTTTTGCTGTTTCAATCCTACCGGTGGTTGTTGAAGACCTTCTCAAGTTTGCGCTATATCTCTCTTAATCCTTTCTACGAGAATAAGTAGTATGCCAAATCCATTGCTTGACATCAATTTAATTTGATGAAGGATAAGCATACAATAAATCTTATTCTTATTTCCTCGAGGTGATTCAATTCCTCTCTTCCAGAGATTGTTCATGATAAAGTAATTCTCGACTCTAGTGCTTCATCTTTTCCTTTTCTGGAGTTCCAAGTTTTCTCGGTTATATCGTCGGGAAGCTTCATCTAAATCACCGCAAGGCTTCACCTTGTGTTTTCAACTTCCCTTTATTTTTATCATCCTTTTATTACCGGAGTTCTCCATGGAGGCTCTACATGATGGTTCATCAAGGATTTAATTCCTTCTCGAAGTGTTCATCAAGATTCTTTTCAGTGGATTTCCAGCATTCTTCATCTTGCATTCCAAAGTGCAATTCTCCTACCTTATCTTTTGAGATGGTGTTATATCATTCTTGACAATTTCCATTTTTGTTTTGCGATTCACATGTTGTCAAGAATGAGGTATCTTAAATCCATCAATCTGTTTGTTGGAGTTATCTTGTGTCATATGTTACCTAAAAGCCTTCCCTAAGGAATGTTGCTATTGTGGTGCTTATCAATGATCCAAGGTTTTTAACTATCCTCTCGGCGAAAGCAGTTTTCATCTCTTCGTTGATTTCAGGCAAGCATTTGTTTTCGGTAGTGGCAGAATTTCACCTCAAATTTTGAGAAGTTTTCCATAAGCCCACTACAAGCTTATTCGTTTCGTTGTTGGTTTTCCAACAACTCCGCTCTAACCTTCTTGGAAGGGTGCTTTCCATGCGCTTTTGTGGCAGAAGTTGGCATTTTTTTTCTCCGATCTTTTCTTCCCAACAATCTAGCTTCTATTCTTTCGTTCCGGAGGCATTGTGATGTTGCTCTCTTCACTCCTCTTCTCATATTGAGGATCATGTTCTTTTCGTGCTTATCCATTTAACCGAAGTGTTGTATCACCTCTTCATGTTCTTTTCATCTTATCAAGTCTTGCATCTCTTTTCAACCGGAGTGTTGTCCGATTTCGATCTTCCTTGTTCCTTGTTTATCTTGTTTCAACCAGAGTGATTTCAATTCCTTCTTGTCCATTGTACTCGTCATTTATAACTTTTCAACCTCTCAAGGTTCCTTGGTTTCACTCTTTTGTCGAAGAAGCAACTTAGTTTTACCTATTCTCTTCCTCTTCCGTTTCCCTCCGGTGCCATCCTAGATCTCGGGACGAGATCCTCTTGTAGTGGTGGACTGTTGTAACGCCCCAGAGACCGACGCTTCAGAAGACTTCCAGCTATTCCGAGTTTTGCCATGTGTCTTTTGTGCTTGCTCTTTTATTTTTGCATTGCATCATGTCATCATGCCATCATATCATTAATTTTAAAAACTCATCTAAATAAATTGTATGGATCTTTGATCCATTTAAACCGAGGGAACTCACATGGTGACTTCTCTTTATAACATACCCTCCCGATATTTAGGGAGATATTATAAAATATTCCATTGTTTTCGAATCACCATGAACCCACTTGCATATTAAATCCCTTGGCCTTTTCTTCTTCAAGTTTTGACTCTCTAACCTTGCCAATAATTCTTTTATCATATTCCGGAGCTCCATCAAAAATCCGAACATTTTTGGACCTTCCATTTATCAAGTCCTAGTTCAAACCCATTTGAATTAAATTCAAATGAGTTTGAATTTAAATCTTGCAATCATGGCCTTTCTATTTTTCTTGGATCAAACTCATTTTTGTGAGTCCGGGAAAATTATCCCCTTGCGCTTTTTCTTCCCCTAACCCCTCTTTCTTTTCTTTCTTAATCTCTGTTTTTTTCTCTTTTCTTTTAGTAGTGAGAGAGAGCCCAGCCTAGCAGCCTTGCAGCCCAGCCAGGCCTCTGGCCATTTCCTCTCCACCTGGGCCGACCCAACCGGCCTCTCAGGCCCAGCCGCAGTGCCCGCTGCTAACCCTAGCCGCACCCAGCGCTCTCTCCCGATCCCCATCTCCCCCTCTCGATACCCTCCAGCAGCCTACCGTGCCCCGTCGCTCGCCTGACCGCTCCATCCCTCGCCCGTCTTCGGCTAGGTCTGAGGCGTAGGGACCGGGTCCTCCTCGTCTCGGCCATCCCCGTCGTCTACCCCGCACGCCAAATCCGTCATCGTCGTCCTGCTTCACGAGGACGAGGATGAGCCCTTGCCTCCTCGTCCGATCGACCTCCAAGCCACCACCTCGCATGTCGGGCGGTGTTCATCCGCCATGGACGCAAGGCCGACCCGCTGCTGCTTTGACCTCCCCTGGATTCAACTCTTTTCCAATGAACATCAACCGCGTATGTGCAACACCACCAAGTTTTTCCTATGTACACTCATTGGGGTTGACCATGGACGTGTGCCTTGTGTTACTTGGATTCGTCAAGGACGCCGAGACCCGAGGCCTTTTGGTGTTGCTTTGTTTTGGAACGCCAAGTACCTCGACGCCGAAGACCCGTGTACAACTACCGCCGGCGCTGTGTACCACTACTTCCACTACTTCCACTACCGTCGACATGTACGACTACGAAACATGAACGACTACCGTCGCCGAGACCGCAAGTACCACGACAACCCCGAAGGGATTCAAATCCGTCAAGTTCATCTACGAAACGAGTACCACTACTTCCCACGACGACCCGTGAATAACTACTTCCTCTACACCGCTTTGAACTCGTTCCGCTCCGAAACGCACGCTTCGAAGGTATAACCCGAGACGACCACGATGAGATGCCCTTGCATGTGTTGTATGAGATGTACCATATGTTTGCACCGTGTCCGAATTGTCACTCGTTTTCCATGCCACTATCCCGTGGGAACCCGGTAGTCGGGAGCACCCCACCATCTCTAGCATGTTGCCCACATCCGCACGCCTCCTTTTGCACCGGTATCTCCCTGAGCTACCGGAACTGATATGTTGCCGTGGCACCATTTCTGTTTCGCCGCCGTGGCACCCTTTTCATTCCGCCATGGTGACCAAATGCTTCATAACATGCTCATGTCAACATTTTCCTAAAAATTGCATAAACTTGTATATGTCATCCGCATCATGATAACAACAATTAAAATGCTTAAAGATTGTGTTTGCTTTAAACTACTAAATAACACATGGGGATTTTCTGGAATTGTTGTTTGTTGTTTCCGGCCTCATTTAAAATTGCCTAAATAGTTAGTTCAATTATGCTTCACCTCTTGCCATGCTTAACAACATTTAATATTGTTGGTTAGCCTAACCAAGAGAGAACTAAATAATTGATGTGGTGTTCCGTCAATATGCAACTCGTTGCATATTGAGCTGCACTTAACTTGTAGTATTGTTTGTTGCACTTTGCCATGCCATGCCTCTTTAAGCCGGACATGCATCATATTTGATTGTGCATCATGCCATGATTATGCTTGTGTTGTTTGTTTACCATGTTGTTTGCTTCTTTCCGGTTTGCTTCTCTCGTTAGCTTCGGTTTCGTTCCGGAGTTGTGAGGATTCGTTCGACTATGTCCGTTTGTCTTCTTCATGGACTCGTTCTTCTTCCTTGCGGGATTTCAGGCAAGATGACCATTACCCTTGATATCACTTCTATCTTTGCTTGCTAGTTGCTTCGTTCTATCGCTATGCTGCGCTACCTATCACTTGTTTACCATGCCTCCCATATTGCCATGTCAGCCTCTAACCTTGTCACCCTTCCTAGCAAACCGTTGTTTGGCTATGTTACCGCTTTTGCTCAGCCCATCTTATAGTGTTGTTAGTTGCAGGTGAAGTTGAAGATTTCTCCATGGTGGACAGGATTATGATTGGGATATCACAATATCTCTTATATTATTAATGCATCTATATACTTGGTAAAGGGTGGAAGACTCGGCCTTTTGCCTCGTGTTTTGTTCCACTCTTGCCGCCCTAGTTTCCGTCATACCGGTGTTATGTTCCCCTATTTTGCGTTCCTTACGCGGTTGGGTGATTTATGGGACCCCCTTGACAGTTCGCTTTGAATAAAACTCCTCCAGCAAGGCCCAACCTTGGTTTTACCATTTGCCTACCTAAGCCTTTTTCCCTTGGGTTCTGCAGACTCAAGGGTCATCTTTATTTTACTCCCCCCCCCCCGGGGCCAATGCTTGTCTAAGTGTTGGTCCAAACCGAGCGATGTCCGGCGCCCCCTGGGCAACTAGGGTCTATGCCAACCCGTCGTCTTGCTCATCCGGTGTGCCCTGAGAACGAGATATGTGCAGCTCCTATCGGGATTTGTCGGCACATCTGGGCAGCTTTGCTGGTCTTGTTTTACCATTGTCAAAATATCTTGTGAACCGGGATTCCGAGGCTGATCGGGTCTTCCCGGGAGAAGGTATATCCTTCGCTGACCGTGAGAGCTTGTGATGGGCTAAGTTGGGACACCCCTGCAAGGTATAATCTTTCGAAAGCCGTGCCCGCGGTTATGAGGCAGATGGTAGTTTGTTAATGTCCGGTTGTAGATAACTTGACACCAGATCCGAATTAAAATGCATCAACCGCGTGTGTAGCCGTGATGGTCTCTTTTCGGCGGAGTCCGGGAAGTGAATACGGTTTTGGGTTATGTTTGACGTAAGTAGGAGTTCAGGATCACTTCTTGATCATTGCTAGCTTCACGACCATTCCGTTTGCTCTCTTCTCGCTCTTATTTGCATATGTCAGCCACCATATATGCTTAGTCACTGCTGCAACCTCACCACTTTACCCCTTCCTTTCCCATAAGCTTAAATAGTCTTGATCTCGTGGGTTTTGAGATTTCTGAGTCCTCGTGACTCACCAGATACTATCACAACAGTTGCAGGTGCCTATGATACCAGTGCAGGCGATGCAACCGAGCTCAGATGGGAGCTCAACAAAGATATTGGTCGTTGCTATGTTTCGTTTCATGTTGATCAGTAGTGGAGCCCAGTTGGGACGATCGGGGATCTAGCAGTTGGGTTATCTTCTTTTCTTTTGGCTTCGTCCTTAGTCGGACTATGTGTGTACTCTAAATGATGTATGATTTATTATATGTTCATTGTGTGAAGTGGCGATTGTAAGCCAACTCTTTATCCCATTCTTGTTCATTACATGGGATTGTGTGAAGATGACCCTTCTTGCGACAAAACCACCATGCGGTTATGCCTCTAAGTCGTGCTTCGACACGTGGGAGATATAGCCGCATCGTGGGTGTTACAGGGGGCTAGACGACAGATGCCACAAGGTGGCTTCGTGTGAGGGAAAGACTGTTGCTGATAGGCCTGGGAGCGGGTATGTGAGTAGCACGCGCTAGTTTACCCAGGTTCGGGGCTCTCCGGAGAGATAATACCCCTACTCCTCCATGTCTGAGTATATCTGGTATGTATATCTGGTAAAGTGCTCCTGGAGCTGTATCTCGGGATGCGTGCCCATGACCGGGTGGCCGTATGAACTAGTGGCCATGAGTGGCCGTGAGTGAGCTTGGGTGCTCATGTGTGGGTGTGTGGCTGGCTAGCTAGCTCTCTTGCTAGCTAGCTTGCTTGTGTGTGTGTGTGTGAATCCATCCTGGATGGATGGATGTGTGCCCATATATATAGGCATAGCTAGCTTAGGAAGTAAGCTAAGTGGTGGCATGGGCAAGGCATGGTGGGTGTCATGCTTGTCCCCTGGGTCACTTCATAAATAGTGCCAGGGGACAAGTGACACTATACATGATGACTGGGGTGATACGTGAATAGTGCTCGGGTATGGCTGTCTCGTCAGTGTCTTGTTGCCCTCGGGCTGCAGCCGGTAGCTGGCTGGTTGGCGCAGTCGGCAGCCGGCTGGGCAGAGCAGTCGGACGGGGAGCCGGCAGGAGCGGTCGGGCAGTCGGACTGAGGGGCTTTGCTTGCCCCGATGTCTTGAATTATTGTCTTGCCGTCTTCGGGGTACCCGTGGTCAATTACTCCGACAATCCCGCGATGGACGTGCAGATTTATCCGCTTACCACAGTGACCTGTCAGATAGGCAAGACCGTGGTTGAAGAATGCAATTAGCCTGAAGTCTTTATAATTTTCAGATCTTGTGGGCACTTGGCAAATTACAACCTTGAGCAAATCAAACTTGGTCTCATGTTGGCTACTGTGAGATTCCAAGTATTCTAGGCCATGGTGCCAAAGCAGTGCAGTGTTAATCGAAGGAAGGGGGATCAATCACCAGGTGTAGACCTCCACGAGCATCTAGCTACCGCGACCGTCGACGAGCACCATCCAAGACATGTTCATGCGGACCCAGTACATACCGTTAATGTAGTTGAGGGTGACGGGGATCAGATCACAGTCAAGGGGGTTGATGCTCGCCACCCTACAATCGTTATCCTGCGTCACACGTCGTTTCTAAAGATCAGCAGGCATTAGCAAGCAAGGAGCTTGCTTAAAAATCTCTGGCCTGAGGGCTTTGAGTAAATGGTACAGCCCCAACAAGCACGAGGCGAGTGGCATGGTACTTAGATTGTCCACACGCGAAACAATGAGCTTGATTACCTCTGTGGGGAGTGTATTCCAGCCAATCTTTTGGTGGACGCTGCTCGGTTCTGCCATTGGTAGTGCTTGGGTTTCGGACGAGGGGGAGGCCCCTTAGCGGGATTGGAGGATTGGACGAGATTATGTGCGGACAAAGATGGAGAAGCGAATATGTGCTACGGGAAGTGGACAGGTGATGATGACTACAACACGCTGCTTGACTTATGAGACACATACCAGCAGCATAGGGTCATATTGAAGTCAGACAACTTGCTTGAGTGATCACAGTACTGGTACTGCCTATAGTACCTACTACTATGCCCTAACTTGCTTGAGTAGAGTAGTAGTGGAGTAGGACTCTGCTCTACTACTAGCACCAGAGGAGTAGTATATTCTAATCTAAAATAGTTACAAACTTCAATGCCCAAGCGTGGAACGACTACGAACCGCCATTGGTGCTCACTCCAATCCCTAGCAAACGTTCGCTGGGAGACATGGCAGTTGCAAACACCCGCGACGCAGTTGCAGTACGTGTGTAAGAGTGGGGGTTTTGTCAAATACCATTGCTTAAAAACAAGCCACCGTCGGATGGAAATCTAGCGGTTACGTGGCATTCGCCAGGATTGAGCTTGTGCCAAACAATCGCCAGATATCATTACTAAAAAAAGGTTAAAACACCCGGGGCTATAACTTGCACCGGCTAACCACAAACAATGATACTAACATAGTTGTAAAATGGCCAAAGACCGTGTCTACATGGTGTTTGAAATTATATGCAAAAAATTAGCAAGATGCCCGTGCATTGCATGACACACCATCATCACCAACTCGGTTCTTTCTCTACTCCTACTCCTATAGAAGACCCAGTTGGTGATGATGGAGGCGAGGAGGCGTGTTCAGCCGGGCGTGCAGCAGACGATGCAGTACTATTCGATTTGTTATAGAAAACAAAGAAGAGTAGTAGAGATAGAGATAAGAGTAGAGATAGAGACTTAGGGAGGAGCACCATGTACTGCTTCGTGTGCTACTCCTATGCTCCATTCGGCGGTCGCAACGTCCCCTACAGCCACTCCCTCCCGCGCTCCATTCGGTGGGCGCTGTTGAAATTTGGGGAGCACACTCTCGCGACTGCTGGCAGCCACGACTTCACCGACGACGACTTATTCTCCGACCTCGGCAACCTCTTCCTCAACGACATGGGCGACAACCTCAATGCCAACGACGCTGCTCCCGTTGCACCGTATGTGTTTCTGTCCTTCCTGTTCGAAATCGTGGTAGAATTCATGTTTCTACTCTTTATACTACATTCTATCTGTTCATCTACTATGCTAGTACACATGATTGGTTTAATCTCTGTTTTAGCCGTCGTGATTTATTTTGTGCTTATTTGGATTAAATCTCGTAGTAACTTGCTCATATATTTAACTAGCGCAATGTCCCCTATAGCCACTCCCGTTTCATGGACGGCCTGGACGATGCCTCCAAGGAGCCATTCGTTTACTGCTATGAGTGCCCGATGCTGTTTTGGAGCTCGCCGGCGGACATCATGCATCAGCTCATGGATGCGTGCAGCGGTCACTACTGGCCCTTGGCGGAGAACATCAAGTATGAGACGTGCTACCCGTTCACCGTGCCGGAGTCGCTGGAGGATCACTGCCGCCTGCTTGTCTCGGAGGAGGAAAACAACGTCTTCCTCTTGATCGTGGGCACCGGCAAGGCCCGCGTAGGCCGACTCCCCGTCTTTGTAGTGTGCGTCAGGGGCGAGGCCGATGACGCTAACACTGACACGAGGCCGATGTACGGGTGCGTACTCACTTTTACTACCCCTTCGACTTACATGGGCGGCGACACCGGCTACATCAAACTGACTAGGACTTTGCAGAGCTGGGACCTTCCCGCCGATGTGGACATGGAAGACGCATGGTATTATTTACCCCCCAACGCGGTGCATGGGGACTCCAAGGAGGTTCACCTGGACATATGCATTATCAAGTTAAATGTTGATCATTAGTCTTCGCTCAATGTAATCCGTTGTTTAAGCATGTGGATACTTCCATGCATGATCTTGCTCTATTGGAGTATCACGCATGAATAAAAGTGTATCCGTTTATGGTTTAGTCTAGAATCTTCCATGTATGAATTTTTACTATAGTACTAGTGAAAGACTTACTATGAACCATTTCTTACATCTCCTTGGCCCCTTCCAAGTCATCCTAATTTAATCCCTCCGTCTAGGTGTATAAGGGCATGGTTAGTACTTAATAGTATAGCCAACTGTTGACTTTACGAAAGTGCCATGTCATCTATAGCCAACATGTATAACAACCGATACTCAAAAACTAATTCTTAAAGATCATCTCTTGCAAAGCACAATAAGTGTTATTTCTTCACAAGTTTTGGATGCAGGTTGAATATTTGAACGCTTTTGTTTGCACAAGATACCTTTTTATCTATTTCACCCAGATGTTTGTGAGCTCTAGAGATGAAATAATATCCGAAGAAACCTATCGATACCCGTTACACATGAGATGACCCCCACATCCTTTGTCAAAATAAACAACTCCCTGATCAATGCATTTCACTCTTCCGTGCAACGCACGGGCACCTTACTATAGATTAGTACGACTAAAAATTGAACTAACATTATATATACTACGATAAATCCTGATGCATGTCGCCTAAAATTATATCATTGGAAACTATGTTGAAATATGAATCCAACGATATAGTTTTTGTTGACATGCACTAACATTTTGTCAGTTAAATCTTCAGTCAAATTCAATGGGGGACTAATAAACCACGACCAATATAGTACAAGTGTAGAGGGCGGCGCTGCACAGGAGTCTCACCCCGCTCGTCCGGCGGCAGTAAAGCTGTCATATCACAAAACCCAACCACTGCCAGTAATAAGCGGCCTGGTAAAATAAACGGACAAGCAACCATCACATCCCTCCATCTTTTTTGCATTTCATCTCTCTGCGTTTACTTTCTCCGGTTCATCTCGCACACTCGATCCCTAGCTACTACTCCTAGTATCCCTAGCTACTACTCATAGGGCCAGTTCTTTTGGCGGCTTAAAAAATAAGCCGTCTCTTCCCCAGCTTTTCCCATAAGACTAGTCACAGTGGAGAGTAACATTAAGGCGCCTCACTCATTTATTTGGGCTTCTAAACTACTACTAGTACCTCCGTCCTAGTTTATTCATCACCATTGTAATTTGTGGTAAATTTTGACCAAAGATTTAACTGATAAAATGTTAGTGCATGTGACATGCACAAACATTTCATTAGTTAAATTTATGATCAAAGTTTGACACGGATTACAATGGGGACCAATAAACTTGGACGGAGCTAGTAGTATTGGGATTACTACTAATCTAGAAGCCTAAACAAACTGGCCCCTGGTACTCCTACTAGTAGTAGTACTGAAGTTGGAATTCCAATTGCATGGCACAACTTGTTAGGCAAAAAAATCGATATAGGGTGTAGGAAGCGGTTTGGGAATTTGCATGCCTTTCCGACCAGTGAGATACTCCATACAAAGTACGACCGAGAAATAACCACAGAGAAGGAAGCTAAAAGTAAAAAATCAAATGAGCATTTTTGCATTTGTTTTGCATTGAATCATTTCACAAGCTTGACTAGCGTTGTTTTTCTACTTTTACAAAAACCACATCCTAATGTTAAAACGTGCATTTGCACGTACATAAGTAATAGTAGTATTCCCTCCATCTAGGTGTATAAAGTCTTCCCTACTTCTTGGTCATGGCGCACAACCAAAGATCACTTATTCACCTGGACAGAGGGAGTAGCATAGTCTGGAAGCATATATAGAGAGAGACGTGTAGTGCGATAGTATATAGTAAAGTTTGTGCTATATGCACGTACTTACAAAATGCGTACGGATACACAAGGTTTCCAAAGTTTCCCTCTTACATACTTAATTAAGGACGCTAATAATTCCTGAACGTTCGGGATTTATAATTTGCATCCCAAAACTAATGAGATCACCTTACGAAACTAAATTATACTCCTACTAAAAGCCACGACGCCTCTTCCTCAGCCTCACAACTCTCGAGGTGCTGATTGGCGGCTTGCCGGTGAGCGAGCGCGATCTCACCGGTGTGGTGATCCAGCGCCAACATGTACTCCTCCTCGCTAGAAGCATGCACCTGGTCCACGTACCGCCAAGCATAGATGAGGCGCTTGGGCCCGACTGCACTCAGGGCTTTGGCACGGGCGTCCTCCGCCACCCTCACGGCCCTTGCACGAGCCTTCTGCCAAAGAGCCAATTGCCTGACTCTCTCGGATGCGACATAGACCTGCCAGGTAGCTTGCCCCGCGACACGCTTCTCTTCCTCGGCCTTATTCTCCACCTCTATTTTGGCGTGCTCTGCCGGCGGCAAAGCCTCCCACATGGCGAAATTCATTTCTTTCCAAAGTTCCTCAAGGCTGGGGGGCTCAGAGGGCAGCGCGGCATTCTCCTCATAGCAGGGAGCCGACGCGTCCTCCGATGCGCGTGCTAGCAAGATTGGGAACACCGACGCGTCCACCTTGACGCATCACAGCGAGGAGTGGAACGCCAACGCGTCCTCCTCGACTAGTGGCGGCGAGGAACAGAAGGCGATGCATGACCGTTTGTGTGGTGCAGCGAGGGGCGCCTAGGACTTGGGAGGGGCGATGCCATGGTGGTCGACATGACAAGGAGGGGGAGGAGATAGCGATGAACATGAGCGTTCTTCTGAATGCCATGGGAGGCGCAATATTTATAGCGATCAATGGCACACCTACGTAAGATATGGACTGAGCTGCATTGACTTAACTGCCGGTCCAGTTGTGTCACTGACATGTAGGCCAGACCCCTATTGGGCCCATATGTTAGTGACCCAATGCACCTGCAGTTAAGTAACTGAAGCAACGTCCTGTAAGATATGTTGTGTGATTAATGTAACAACTACGTGGGCATATTTGTTGGAGTAAGTTACGGGGGAGGGAAGGGGCGGAAATATTGCTGGTCACAAAGGATTGGATGGGCGCGGGGGGAGGAGAGTCATGCATGCAGATTTTTTTTCACATGGGGTGGAGTGGTGGGACCGCCGGAGGGAGAAGGACAGTCTGGCAGGCAGATTGTTTCCACACATGGAGAGGAAAAGATTTGGAGACGAACGGGCTTCCTGCAGGTATGGGGAACGGTGCATAATAAGTCATCTTGCATGCCGGGATAGGTATAGTCTCGAGTCATTAAAAACATACACACCCCATACATGTTCATATTTAAGGATGCACTAAGTTATTGCATGCGATGATTAAGGCTGGCCATAATGGTGGTATCTTAGCTGGTATCATGCACAGGGGAATAGAAAACATGTTGATGTGGCAAATAATTAAAGAAGAGGGGGGATTAGAGTAACTAGTGTTCATGCATGCATTGGTAAACACATTTTTTTGTGAAGAACGACAACATTAGTTGAGTACTTTTGCAAACTACAAAAACTATTCCACCGCCTCTATCTTGCTAAGAGTAGGTGAAATTATTGAATCGAGCCCTGTAAACTAGAAGGGAGGTAGTAGTACTCTAATAGCTAATCTTGTTGTGATGACAAGATAGGATATGGCACGCACCTGGACGGAGGAACTAGTCTGCATTGTGCATTTAAGTTTTGTCTGAAGTCAATGTACCTCTACTTTGACCAAACTTATAGAAAAATGTATCAACATTCACAATGTCAAATCAATATTTTTATACTCATTATAAAACGTAGTTCTTATACTCATTATAATCAGTATTGTAGATATTGATATTTTCAGTATAAATTTGGTCAAACACTTTGCAAACAGTTGACGGAAGTAAAAAGGAACAGAGGGAGTATCATGCATGCGGAGTAGGCAAAAAAATTGCTCATTTATAGCCGGTCGAAGTCTTAAAGAGCACGACCGCGCGAGGGAGGCGAAGGTCGTGGGAGGCGCGCGCTAGACGGAATTAAGTGAAGTTACATCCACGCACCAGCATGGCGTGCGAACAGGCAGAAGCTATATTGTCAGGCCTACGATATGGGTCTAGTAGACAGACATCTAGTGGGCCCCGCATAGTTCTCGAGAACTCTTTAGGGGCTTGCAGCCATTTATCCACCAGGCAAGCCAGCAACCCCACGCCGTTCACACGCCCTACTCGTCCCCGTCTTATACTAGTATAGTACCTTACAACAGTTCGCTCCCAGTCATCCCGTCCTTTCACATTACACCAGATCAACTTCTCCTAATCCTCCTCCAAAATCCATGGCCTCCCAAATCTCCATGGTCGCCACTAAGTACCAGGTTAGAGCCATCACCGGCGATGAGTTCATCGTCATCTACACATGTGGATCCGTGACGGTGAAATCATGCCTTGCTCGCTTCCTACGCATGTTCAACAGTTCAACAGATGAGTGGGTCGCTGGGCTAGATTTTGAGTACACCACAGTCCTGGAAAGTGAGAAGATTGTAAAGGAGGCAGAGAAGAAGCCCGCCATTATCCCGGTTTGCGTACATAACGTGTGCTTGGTCTACCACATATACCATGCCGACATTGAGTGCCATGATTTTAATTACTTCCTCAAGGACGAAAGAGTGAAATTCGTTACTGTAGACTTTAGGAACGACAGGGATGTCATGGGTCGGATAGGCCTCGTTTTAGGCTAGCCCTTCGATCTCTAGAAGGCAAGCCTGGTGTCCTCCTCTCAGCCTTCAATGTTGACCCTGGCAGCAGCCAAGATTGATCCTTCATACGCTAAGCTAAAGAAACCTCACCACGAGTTTCATCATGCATGGGAGTCGAAGACATTAGATGAAGATCACATTCTATACGCAGCAATGGATGCCTACCTTTGTTTAAATATCTACAAGGGTTGGATGAAGAAGCAGAGCCCAGTGTCCGGTTCGAGCAAAGAAGCATCGGCGAAGAGGAAGAGGAAGAGGGACGAGGATGAAGTTGAGGACATGGACTCGGACTCCGAGTAAGGTGGCAGTGCCGTCGCTCATGCTGGTTAAACTGCAGTGTCAAGCGGACTAGTTGCTTAGTTTATTTTCAGGGGTGTGTTGTGCTAAGCCCCCAGCAGAACTATGTTTATGTTCTTTCTCGTTATTTGAACTTTATGTTCTTTCTCGTTATTTGAACTCTTTAGTACGAACAATAGTACTAGTACAATGTCTTACTACTATTCTTCTTGTAGTTGGTACTACTGCTTGTATCTTTGTGTTCCTATTGTACTTAATACATTCGTACTAGTAGTATAATTTGGGTCAGTCAATTTGTGAAAGAAGTTCGACGGAGAAAAGGAAGAAGATGACAGAGAAGCTACCCCAGTATCTATATTAGGGTGGCAGGGTGCCCATGATCTATCTTATGAGTGTTGGGTGTGGAATGTAGTTCGCCTGAAAAAAATGGATCATGCCCGGGGTTAAACGGATGGCGGGGGTGGGAGGGAGCATGGCGGTGGCAGGCAGTTAAGGGGAGGGCAGGGCAGCGGCGACAGACGGTTAGGCGTGTGGCGGGCTGAGAAGATGAACCGTGCATCAATTTCGGAGGTTGAAGAAGACCTTCTAGCCATCCATGTTGCATCCAATGGCTCACAAGAGTCGACTGACCCAAATTGCTCCTTCTGATTGCAGGATCCACGTGGCATTCAAGGTCTCGAAGGTAGATTCCGCGTCTGCCCCGATTTGCGGGCTCGGCGCAGGCGCGACCGGCTTCCGCCGCAACAGCCACCATGCGCGCCTCCTCCGCGCGGGCGGAGACGACAATGACATGCTAGTTCCTCCTCGACGGCGTGCAGGAGCACACGCTCGTCCTCCTCTTTGTACGCTGCATGCATAGACGCGGCTCCACCAGCTGCTCGCGTGCTTGGCAGCGCGGCGGCATCGCGAGGAGGGACTACAAACGACGTGAGTGGGCGAGCCTTCGGATTCATGGCACAGGGATGGCAACGACATGGCCGTGATGGGCAAGAAATTGTTGGCCGGAGCAGGCGGGTGCTGGCATGCGCAACGGCGATGGCGGCATATTGATGAGTGCGCGTATGGGAGCCTAGTTTAGTTTTATATAGGGTTGGTCAAACTTAAAAGAAAACAATACTAGTACACGTAAACATTAGACTGGGGCAGCGCTTATATTAGTTACCACAGCCACGATACGGAATCCTGTACAAGTGCATGAACCGAGGCCGCGCGGTCGATCAAACGGTGTGTCACCGTGTCGCGCTCGAAGGACATCCACCGAACCTTTTTGTGTGTGTGAAAACAATCCCCGAATATTACTCAACTTTTTTTTCATGGAAAAGTTCTTGACGCTACAATATTTCCATATATTTGAATTTAGCTCGAGTTCGTGTTTATTTGGATTTGGACATTTTAGGTGTGCCCTACTTTTTTTAATACTGATTTTGTGTGTGTGACTGAGAGAGAACGTGTGTATATGTCCATATGTGTGTTGTGGAGGAAGGGCAATGTGGAGACGGTGTGCGTGTGATAGAGACATAGAGAGGTGTGAATTTGCAAATGATCATGCATGAGTGAGCCATAGAGAGATGCCGATACGTTGTGTATACATGAGAGAACGGTCTTCTATTTTACTTGTGTATGTGTGTGTGAGAGAGAGAGGAGCATCCGTAACACAACCACCATCTCTCTCGATTCGTTCATCCCTTGCACGATCGCATGTAACACATGCATCAACGCGCACATTTTGACACCCTCACCCGACCCCTGCCCACCTCAAGGCCCGCACATCGCTCTCTATCTCGCACGCACAATCTCTTCGTGAATACCCTGTTTAGCATGTAGCTTTCCGTCACATACACACACATTTCTCTCCTTAGGTCTGTTTTCTCTCAAAATCTGACACACACACACCCTCCCCCGAGCACACAATTTATCACCATCCAGGGTTATATGGCGGCCACTCTCGCTTGTGCTTCTCTGCACCCTAGCATGCACAACACCTCAATCTTCAAAGAGGGCATCGAGGAGATCAAAGAGGTGACCACATTGCGTTAGAGAATGCGGGACCATTTGGAAGCAGGATGATGTGACGACGGCTGACTGACTCCTCCCCCCACCTTCTCTCTCCTACACAAAATTACCAATCCCTCTCTCCCCCGCACAAAATTATCAATCCCTCAACCCATGAGATCCTTCCCCTCTCATCCATGTTTTTCCAGCTCTCTCATCAGACCTGTTGTCTCTTCAACTTCCACGTGTACATAATTCAAATGCACACGCATCTCACATATATTACATGTCTCCATCTTTCTCACAGACCTAACTTCTTCCTCTCTCTTTCTCTCTCTATCTCTCTCTGTCTCGTTAGGTTTGTCTCCTACTCTCTCGTCCACATACATACAATCGTTCCTGCCCTATCAGCTCCATCTTCGCAAGCTCTCTCTACACGTTTCATTCACACATTGGGATATGTCCAAAATGTTGCTTTTATAATGGATGATGTAGAGTTATGGTTGGTTTTGTTGCATCCTACAAAGTAATAACTATGAAATGCATTTAGATTCTCATTTGACTGGGATTATGTGAGTTTGGGCATGTTGTGAAGTACTATAGACCTCGTATACATCTTGAAATTAGACAATGATTGTAACTATTGAATTGTATAGACCATTACATTCGAAGTCAGTAGCGTAATATATTTATTTCACAATTTCAACAAATGATTAATTCACTACAAACTAAGAAAACAAATGAGTACTCCCTCTGTTTTTATTTAAGTCCGCGTATTAGCATTGGTCAAAGTCAAGTTTTGTAAACTCTCAGAAAGTTTATAATAAAAAATATTAACATATACAATAACAAACAAATACCATTAGATTCATTATTGAATGTACTTTCACATCATACATATTTGTTATAGTAAATGTTTATATTTTTCTATAAACTTGGTCAAACTTTAGGAAGTTTGACTTCAGTCAAACCTAATATGCAGAGTTAGTAAAAACGGAGGGAGTACTAGTAGTTACTAGTACTACTCGCTAGTTGATTAGCCGAATCACCCAGCACGCCACACGGGGAGTTCAGTGTCACAAAATTTTGAGGTCGGCGGGAAAATCTCCCGCGACCCTGATTTGAGCAGTGGGAAGTTACCATCATAGCCTTCAGAACAGGCCTACGGATGATGCTTGGTAGGGGGTTGTTTTCGTAACTTCAGGTTCACCCTACCCAGCCAACCCCACCCCGACACCCAGAGTAGTACACCTGAATACTCCCCATTTTCTATCCCCACCGCAAAATAGATGTCAGGACCCCGACTCAATGCCACATCGATCTAGCATGTAACACCTCATATCACTTTGCGGCCTCACGCACGGTATTCCCACGGGTGTCGCCTTACTTTTGCCCGGGACCGTTTGCGCCTTTTGGCACACGTATATGATAGTGTCGCTAGCATCCATATGATAAGGAGCCCGGGCTGACATGGCTAGTCGTAAACCCAAAGTGGCACTAACTTACAGGGACAGGCATCCATGACCCAACATCGAACGTGTCGGTCATCAGCGAGTGAATCCAGGCTGTAGCACTGGGCTAGCAGGACTCCGGTGAACCGGGCTGTAGCGGGCTAACAGGACTCTGGTATTCATCGCGTGACATTTCCCCGAAGGGACAGACACAGGAACGAGGAAGGACACATGCCGGCCAGCCTAAGTGTTCCGGAGCAGTAGCAAGCTACCATGGCTCGGTGGAAACACTAGGAGACATTTCCCCGTAAGAGAGGCTACTAAAGATAAACAACTAGATGGTCAGATCCCACACATACCAAGCATTTCAATAACATACACACAATATGCTCGATATGTGCAAATACAACATGGCATCACAACGTGACTCTACGACTCAAGTAATTTATTCAATAGGCTCCGAGGAGCGAGATATTACAAACATGGGTCTCATGACCCAACAATCAGAGCATACAAATCAAAGCACAAGCGGAAGCTATCATGTCTGGGTACAGACATCTATAAATAAAAAAAAGGCTGAGAAGCCTGACTATCTACCAGATCCTGCCGAGGCACAAGATCGTAGCTGAGGTATCAAGCTAAACGTCAAAGTCCACGTGGAACTACTAGTGAGACTGAAGTCTCTCTGCAAAAACATAAAATAGGCAAACGTGAGTACAAATGTACCCAGCAAGACTTACATCAGAACTATCTACATATGCATCATTACCAACAAAGGGGATGGTGGGGTTTAACTGCAGCAAGCCAGCTTTGACTCGGTGGCTAACCTGAACTACGACTGCAAGTAACTCTTTTGAGGTGGCGCACACGAGTCCACATATTCACCAACCAATACACCACTATGGATCCGCTCCCGTCTCCCTACGAGAACGCCATCCATAGCACTCACGCTTATCTTGCGTATTTTAGAGTATCCACTTTCACTTGTCTATGAACTGATATAAGGGGTCCACGTTTCCATATCCGAGGAATCCGGCTATTCGAATAGATGATGTTAACCCTGCAGGGGTGTACTTCTTCACACACGCTCTCGCCACTTACCGCCCTGTACACGTCATGTACCTCGGCAACCTTCAAGCGGAAACCGGGCGAGGGAGTCGGCCACGACCTGACTAACCGAACAAGTCTCTAGTCCAGGTTTATCGCCTATTCGGGTTCCATCCGCAAGGAGATCCGGCCGGGGTGTCGCTTACGGCCCCAAACGATGTGAGCAGGGTTCCCAAGCCCACCAACCGGGTGCCACTTGGTACACCGGGCCACTGTGCCTAGTCTGTCCCAAGCCCACCTGTACCGGGTGCCACTTGGTAGACTACTAACACTACCTACAAACACCAGAAACTAGTTCCAACTCCTGGACAGAGATCATGTTGATTAATAAGTCGAGAGAGCTTGGAGCGCCCGGAGCCCAATGTGTGGTAGTAACTGATCATGGATCACAAACACAGAACTCAGTTCCTGAGGACGGCTGCAATGAGACAACCCACCATGTACTCCTACATGGCCTCTCATCGCTACCTTTACCAAATCGTGTTCACACACTTAGATCACACACATGGGGACATGTTCACACGCCTCTGATTCATCCCCGATGAATCAGACCTGACTCTACTCTAAGCAGTAGCAGGCATGACAAACAAGCATGAATGAGTAGGCACATCAGGGCTCAAACAACTCCTACTCATGCTAGTGGGTTTCATCTATTTACTGTGACAATGACAGGTCATGCAAAGGATAAAGGGGTTCAGCTACCGCAGCAAGTAACAAATATGTCGTTGTTGTCCTAATGCAGTAAAAGAGAGCAGGAGCGAGAGAGTGGGATTGTATCGGAATGAACAAGGGGGTTTTGCTTGCCTGGCACTTCTGAAGATAACATTGAGTCTTCATCAGTGTCAACGATCACATCATCGGTATCACGTCTATCGAGAGGGGACAAATACTGACAACACAGAAGGGAACACAATCAATGCAATGCACAATATGATGCATGATCATGACATGGCAAAATGAATGTGTGTTGGGCTAATGCAACTAGCAACAGATTAAATGAAGTTGGTTTGAATACAAGATTCAAATTCAAACTCCATATGTGATTATTTAAATGCCATTCACTTCATTTGTCCTAAACAGTGGTGATAAGTTGTTCTAACATGCATGAAAATGGTACAGATGAATTCCTTGAATTTTTCTGATAATTTTTCATATATAAATTATTTAATTTGGAGTTACGGTTAATTTTCTATGATTTATTGAAGTTTTAGCTATTTTCTGGAATTATAAATTATTTCCTAATTTATTTTAATTCCAGAAAGGAATTATTGCATCAGCATGACCTCATGCTGACCTCAGCAGGTCAACAGGGCGGTCCAGGTCAAACCTGACGTGTGGGGTCCACACGTCAGTGACACGGGTTAAACAGGGGTGTTTAGTTTAGCTTAATTAAAGATTAGGGCACTAGGGCCCACATGTCATTGTCAGCAGGGGGGTAATTAAATTAAAATACTAAACTAGTTATCAGGGGGGCTGGCCCCACTTGTCATCGACCCAGGGGGGGTCAAACCCCTAGTCAACAGGGCCTAACCCACCGGTGTCTAGCCGCCGGCAACGACCAGACGCGGCGGAGGCTCGGGAATCGCCCACAGGGCACGGTTTAGGGCGCGGATGGGTCCTACGGCGAGCTGGGACTCGTGCGCATCCAGCGGTGGCGGCGAATGGAGCTGGGGTGGCCCGAAGCGACGGCAACTACGACGACAGCGGCGGCCGGAGTTCAGGCGACCACGGGTTTGATGCTGCAGAGAGCAAGCGGTCTAGTTTTTGCGCTAGGCATGCTCTATGGGAAACTACGAACGCGCAGGGCTCGCCGGGGTGACCAAATGGTCACCGGAGCTACGCCGGCGGCGAGCTCGGCGGAGGTGAGCTTCGGCCATGGCGGAATCGGTGCTAGAGGACGCGCTAGAGGAAGGAAACAGGGGGGAAATGGAGAGGAGCTCACGTAGGGACTAGCAGAGTCGACGACGAGGTCGGGGAAGCTCTGGACGACGCGAATTTATGGCGGCGATCTCCGGGCACCGGAGATGAAGACGACGACGTTGGCGACGAAGCAAAGCCCTCCGGCTCGTTTCCTTCGGCTTGGGGATGTGGTGCTCGATTGCGGAGCTGCTGGGCACAGTCACGGGACGAGAGGTGGTCGGTGGTCATAGCTACGGCGAGCGGCGCTCTCAGATGCGTTCGGTGACGAGAGGGAGGGAGAGCAGAGGAGGAGGAGGGGGTCCAGAGAGCGAGGGAGAAGTGAGAGGGGTCGGGGGCTGCGTGGCGTCGCGGGAGGGACCAGGGGAGGAGGAGGCAGCCAGGCAGGGAGGAGGTGGCCGGGGCGCGTGGCCGCGCGCGCCGGGCGCGTGCCCGTCCTCCTGGCAGAGGAGGAAGGCGACAGGGGAGGGAGGCGGCGGTGGGCTGGGCCAGCGGGAGGAGCTGGCCAGCTGGGCCGGCTACAGGTAAGTGGCCCAGGTAGGCTTCTGTTCTTTTTATTTTTTTCTGTTCTGTTTTCTTTATTTAATTCTTTTGCCACTGTTTTGAATTTAAAATAATAATTCAAACAATGCCAAAGCTCCTGTGAATATTTTTATTTGGCTAGATGGACTTTTCCAAAAGCTAATAAAATATTTCAGGGGTATTTGAAATTATATTCTAGTTATATGAATATAATTCAAATTCAAATAGCTAATGATTTAAATTCAAAGTCCCAAAAATAAATCCTTTTAAAATGTTCATTATTTTTGGTTTGGATCAAAACCCTTGCCAAAAATATTAAACATCTAAGAAGAGCATTTTGGAACAATGAATGAGATTTCTAGGGTTTTTGCCCCTCTTTTATTTAAGTTTTTGAGGCTTCCAAAATTCCCTCAGTTCAAATTTTCAGAATTTAAACATGATGCACACATGAGCTAGCCTAGAGCATTACCAGAAGCTAGGGATGTGACAATAGACTTCTCCAAGGCACCGCAGCCTTCGTGCTCCTCCCCATCTACATCGGCCCACTCGTCCACCGCAGCGCATCTTCCTCATCGATGACCTCGTACGCCGCACTGGAGCCGGTCCACCATCGTCGTCGTACACGGAGCCTCTTCCCCGGCACCGTCTTCCACGGTCTCGGATCTTCTTCCCGGAAGCCGACGCCAAGCGTAGAAGCACCACCGTCGTGGACAATGAACTGACTCCCGTTGCCGACCATGATGCACAGAGGCTGCTGCGACCATCGTTCTCCTCCTCGATTGGTAATGTGTGTGTTGAATCACTTAGCAGTACATGTGCAGTTCCAATTTTGTTCATACCTACTGTCCGTGTCGAAACCGGCGGATCTTGGGTAGGGGGTTCCGAACTGTGCGTCTAAGGCTAATGGTAACATGAGACCGGGGACACGATGCTTACCCAGGTTCGGTTCCTCTCAATGGAGGTAATACCTTACTTCCTGCTTGATTGATCTTGATGATATGAGTATTACAAGAGTTGATCTACCACGAGATTAGAGAGGCTAAACCCTAGAAGCTAGCCTATGGTATGATTGTTGTTGATGATGATGAGTCCTATGGACTAAACCCTCCGGTTTATATAGACACCGGAGGGGGCTAGGGTTACACAGAGTCAGTTTACAGAGGAGGAGGTCTACATCCAGATTGCCAAGCTTGTCTTCCACACCAAGGAGAGTCCCATCCGGACACGGGACGTAGTCTTCTGTCTTGTATCTTCATAGTCCAACAGTCCGGCCAAAGTATATAGTCCGGCTGTCTGGATACCCCCTTATCCAGGACTTCCTCAGTAGCCCCTGAACCAGGCTTCATTGACGATGAGTCCGGCGCGTAGATTCTCTTCGGAATTGCGAGGCAGGTTCCATCTCCGAATACTCCAAGATAAATTCTGAACACAAGGACCGTGTCCGGCTCTGCAAGATAACGTTCCATATACCACCATAGAGAGAATAATAATAATCCACGAATTCAATGTGCTGACAATTCTTCGAAAAATGACATCACGCCACGGTCTGGTTTTTATTCGAACCGTTCCTACATCTTGCTACCGCACACACCACGAGGCGGTTTCCTTGGCACGTCCTGTCAGAGCATAGATCTTGTCCCCCCTTATTACGGGATTCTCATCAATACGGGTATGGGTAATCCAACCGTGCCTGTTGGCATGACCCCGTGTTTTTAGGCAAGTCCCGAACGACCACGTTCGGGGACGCTTGATATTCTCCCCCTTTATAAAGGAGCCGATGCCTATCCCTCTATCTCCACGCTCGCACATCTCACGCCCTGAGTTCAAACACCCAAAGTCCGAGCTTAAGCACCCCGGATCTTCGATCATGTTCAGATCTGACCATCAAGGCCGATGGATGGCCTCCTCTGTCACGGAGGATATTGCGAAGCTCAGGGAGGCTGGGTATTTGACCGCCGATGTCAAGCACAGGCTTCCTGCTCCCGAACAGGTTATCCCCACTCCCGAGACCAACGAGAGCGTCGTATTTTTTTCCCACTTCCTCCGGGGCTTAGGTCTCACTCTTAATCCCTTCGTGAGGGGGCTCATGCACTATTATGGGCTAGATTTCCACGATCTAGCTCCGGATTCCATCCTCCACATCTCGTCATTTATCGTTGTGTGTGAAGCCTTCCTTCACATTGCCCCCCACTTCGGCTTATGGCTCAAGACTTTCGATGTGAAGCCGAAGATAGTTGAGGAGCGACACGCAGAGTGTGGAGGTGCCATAATAAGAAGGAACGTTGATGCCCGTGGCCCGAAGGCTCCTTCCCGGAGGTATCTGATTTATGGCAATGGAGGTGGTTCTATGTCATAGCTCCCCGAGGCTCAAAGTGGGCGGCCGCGCCTGCCTTCCGCTCGGGCCCTCCACCTCAGCTGGCCTCGTGGGCCAACGTGGGACTAAACTAGGGGTCTGCGAACGATGTACCATTGCTACAAAGCCGCATTCGGGAGCTCCTCGAGAGGGACATTAGTCTCATCAAAATAATCCAAGTAATGCTAGTACGACGGATCCTGCCGTGCAAATGCCGGCCTCTCCGGATGTGGGAATTCAATCCAGAAGGTTCGCAGACCATTCAACACTTCTTCGGCATGACGCCCGAAGGGATGTATAAGTTGTTTTTCGAACCACGAATAAAGTGTCCGGACACCACCGAGTATGCGGGCCTGAGCTACAATCGCCTCGATACCCAAGTAAGTAACCCCATAACCGAACACCTCGCTTATATTTTTCATAGCATTGTTCTAAACACTGTCTGCAGCCAGGATTGGCTTAGAAAGGCGGAGAGGATCAGGTGTCCGGCCCCCCTTCCCGAAGGTTCACCCGGCCCGACAATGGCCAGGATTCTCGAACGGACACTTAGTCGGGTGGCACCAGAGAAGGCTGAAGGGGAGAGCAGGGAGGCCAAGAGTGGGCCTCACACACTACGCTTCCGAACCGGGGGAATCAGCGCCTCCATAGAGGAGGAGAATCAGGGAGGCAACTCTGAGGTTTCCTCCCCCCGCGGGAAGAAGAGGGCCGCCTCCGAAGATTTGGAGACGGGGGTGCCTAAACAAGGGAAAAGAATTTCGCCAAAGGACCCTGACTCAAAGGGCGCCCTCGCTGTACCGCGCCCGCCAACGGGCCAGCCCTCCATCGAGCTGTAAATTTAATTAAGCAAGGATCTTATTGCTTCTTCCTTAGAGAGTAATAACCGGGACCTGTTTTTGTAGTTCGGCTAGCAGTTCATCTCAACAGGGTTCGTCCTCGGGGGATCTTCTTCTGGAGATGGTGGAGAGTGAAACCCCACCAGCCTCTCCGCCCCGTGGGGCGGGCGACCCTGAGGTATTGTCACGGAGGAGTCCGGATCCAATGGGGCCGGAAGCTAACACTTCAGCTGCCCCGAGCCTAGCGCGTTCAGCTCCCATGGCGGATAATGAAAAGGGTCCGGGAGGGTCCGAAGTCCGTCCGAACACGCTGGCGGGCCTCCTAGAGTCAGTTGATCTCTTGGAGGGTCATCGTACCCTAATGGGTACGGTGTTGGAGAAAATCTCCTCCGCCATAGGCGGTTTAAACGAAGCTTTTAGGAGCCTTCTCAAAGGCTTTGAGGTAAGCCACGATTTTTAGTTGAACCGCACGCGATACATGCGCTCTGTATAGATAGTAGCCCCTGAGACTGCGGATGCGAGCCCATGGCAGCAAACGGAGGATCACACTCCCAGATAATCACCGCACTTGTATTGATGGGCAGGTTGCTAAGGGTTCGGCCATAGACTAGGTCGCTGAATGCGCCGAATTGAGGCGGCAGATTGACGTTGTGGAGGCGGACGTCATGCTTGTGAACAAGCGATTCGAGGAGTCGCAGAGTATGCTTTCCTATGTCCACATCTACTTTTGCAATAAGGTTTTGAAATACTAATGTGGTTTTATATAGTTGCAGGCGGAGCTGCTGCCGTTGAGGCCCTGAGGGCGGAGCTTGCTCTAGCCAAGGAACAAGCCCGGATTAGCAATGCGGCTGCTCTAATGGCAGCCGAAGAATTAAGAGTCGAACAGGTCGCTCGTCTCCGAAGCAAGGAGAAGATAGCCGAGATGGCTGTGGAGCTGAGGGACGCTGCCGGCCGGTATGAGATTCTCGAAAAGGAGAATCAAACAAATGTGGCCGACCTGAAGAAGGCGATGGATTCGGCTAAAGAGATGCGTTCTCAGATTAGAGACGCACGGGAGGAACTTCGACAAGCCGGAGAAATCGCGGCCAGAAGTCCTTATGTGTTGTGGACGAAGTTTTTAGATCCAAAGTATGCGCCATTGGATAAGCTATGGAGCGCCGCAGATGAGTATGCGGACTTGGTGAAGAGTATGGCTGATGCAACCAAGTTATTCGAGGATCATGAGGATAACAAAATGGTGAAACTATTCTGGTCGCAATTTAATGCTCCAGCGCGCTCCTTGACCTTGAGTGAGAAGATGGCCACCATAGACGAGCTCCATAGGCTGTCCGACCTTGCAATGATGTCTGTAATAGACCATATGTCACCGAAAGAGCCGAAGCCGGACAATTACTTTGGTTTGGTGCAATGATTATTTGGCGCTAGAGCGCAGATTGATGCTATGAAGAGATCGGCGTGCATAGAGGGTGCGCGGATGGCTTTTGCCCGCGTGAAGTCATACTGGGCGGATATGGAAGCCACCCGCATTGCAACCCGGGGTCCGGCCGGAAGCCAAGACCCAGCTCAGCACTACTTTGAGCAGGTCATAGAAGGTGCCTCTAGAATAGAGTCTCAGTGTTCGAAGAATGTCATGTTTGAATGACGAACTTATTAGTTATGAACAATTATGTGTTTAATTGTGGAGGTTGTGTTTTATACTTTTGCCTGAAAGTATTATAATGTTTCCTGTATGGCTGTTTATGTATTCATATAGCGTGAAAGTTAGTAGTCGTTGGCTTTAGCCCCCACGCGTAATGCGGGGGTGTTCGAGAAGATAGGCAGAAACACACTTGATCGAACGTCTTGGTCCATTAAGGAGGTGATCGCACATCGAACCAGGCAACCAGACTATATAGCTGTAACACTTTCGCTTAGCCATAGGAGTTGAAAGGTGGGGCTACTATATAGCCCCTGGTACTTCCGCGTGCATCCGGATACGGTGCGCGTACTTGACCGGTAGACCGGTCCTTCATTAATGCGGAGGAATCCTATAGATTCCGATGAGTCCTCGAGTGTTGACCAGTCTCTCGCTATATCATGACAGACAGTTTTCGGCTTTCTCTACTGAGGTGCTCATCTGGAATAACCAGGGCACAATCGCAGTAGTTCTCCTTTGGCCGCCTTAGCCGATAGAATGGAACGTAAGGCAGCAAACCCAGGAGCCGGGCTAACCCAACATTTGACCAAAGACATGATTCGGAGTTGATGCATATAAGGCCAAACTCGTGACGCCGAACGCTCCCGAAGGTATTCAGACTTTATAAAATATATTGGGCTAAACAATGCCCTTGACCCTGTGATTCCAGGTACGTGCATTGATCTGTCATGGCAAAAAAGCCTAAAACGCCAGTGTCCCATACAGGTGTATGAAATACCCATGGGACATTGAGAAACAAGAGATAGTAAAGAAAGTTTATGTAGGGGCTTAATCTAAAGAGAAACCTGTGGGCGGGGCCCTGTTGCACGTCTGCGCTTGTGTCTCCGTTGTGCCGTATCCTGGAAGGGTGTCGCACTTGTAGCGTGTGTAAAAAGGAAAAAACGTGTGAAAAGTTAGTTATGCTCGAGAAGTGTTCGAGATCCGACCTGTTAACGAGGCAAGCCGGATTGTGGGCTTGTGTTAAATGTTTTCAACCCCTCGTAGTATCTATGGGGACACATGTACAGTCTCTGGCTCAGGTTTATCCGAATCATTGTGAAAGATAGTGTATTGGACTCGTCTAACTGTGGTCGTGGTCTTAACGACTGGTCATGCGTTTCGGTGGGAGAGGCCGCCTAGAGTCCGGCAGCGGGAACTGCCGCATACCGTTCTGTGTTTCCGCTAACCGTGATGACGCCACGCGGACCGGGCATCTTGAGTTTAAGGTAGGCGTAGTTCGGTATTGCGTTAAAGCAAGCGAAGGCCGGTCTTCCAAGCAATGCATGATAATCGCTGCTGAAGGGAGCAATGTTGAAGAGTAAGTTCTCGCGTATGAAGTTGTCGGGAGAACCGAATCTTACTTCTAACACGAGGGATCCCCAACAATGGGCCACAACGCCTGGAATTACTCCATTGAAGGTGGCATTATTTTCATTTATTCTGGATGGGTCTATAACCATCCTGCGGATGGTATCTTGATATATCAAATTAAGACTACTGCCGCCATACATTAGTACGCGAGTGAGATGGTATCCGTTGATTATTGGGTCGAGCACCAAGGCAGCCGATCCTCCATGCCGGATACTGGTCGGGTAGTCCCTGCGATCAAAAGTGATCGGGCAAGTCGCCCAGGGATTAAATTGGGGGGCTACGAACTCTGCCTGTGTTGCGTGTACCATGTTTACCGTTTTGACTTCTGGTGGGAATTGTTTCTGTCCCTTGGTGTTTAGCTGGCGAGGCTCACCCTCGTCTTCTCTTGGTGTTTCCCTTCCCTTGTGTTTGGCGTTTAACTTGCCGGCCTGCTTGAAGACCCAACATTCTCTGTGCGTATGATTTGCAGGTTTGTCGGAAGTGCCATGGATTTGGCACAATCTGTCCAGGACTTTGTTCAGGCCGGATGGTTCCTCCTTACTGCCGTTAAATGGCTTTTTTCCTTGACCGGGTCAAGAGCCCCTGAATTCGGCGTTGACCGTTGTGTTGTCCGGACTGTCGTTATTCCCACGTTCGTTCTTGGTGTGCCATGGCTTCCCATTGCCATCTCGGATCTCGGATGTGCCTGGGTCGCTAGTGCCTTTATGGGCCAACCAGTTGTCCTTGCCCGCACAAAATTGAGTCATGAGGCTTGTTAAGGCTGCCATCGTTCTCGGCTTTTCTTGGCCGAGGTGTCTGGCAAGCCACTCGTCTCAGATACTGTGTTTGAAAGCCGCTAAGGCTTCGTTGTTCGGACAATCGACAATTTGATTCTTCTTAGTGAGGAATCTGTTCCAAAGTTTGTGGGCTGACTCTCCAGGCTGTTGTATTATGTGACTTAAATCATCCGCATCTGGAGGCCGTACATAGGTCCCTTGAAAGTTGGCCCTGAAAACATCCTCAAGTTCCTCCCATCTTCCAATTGAGTTTTCAGGGAGGCTTTCCAACCAATGACGAGCTGGTCCTTTTAACTTGAGGGGGAGGTATTTGATTGCGTGGAGGTCGTCCCCACAAGCCATGTGTATGTGAAGGATAAAATCTTCAATCCAGACCCTAGGGTCCAACGTTTCGTCGTATGACTCTATATTCACGGGTTTGAATCCTTGTGGAAATTCATGATCCAGCACCTCATCCGTGAAGCACAGGGGGTGTGCAGCCCCTCTGTATCTGGCCATGTTGCGGCGTGCTACTGGCCGTTGTTGCTCCCGGTGGTGATTCCGGACTAGTATTCGATCGGCATGATCGTTGTGGCGACCATAATCCCGTGTCGGAGCCTGTCCTCTGGATCCATAGATGGACCTGGTCGCACTGACCTTTTTGTCCAGGAGCTCTCGTAAATCGCGTGCGATATCAGTGGCTGCTCTATCGCGGCCATGGGGTGGTTGGTCCGGCTGGGTAGTCGTATTGTTTTTGGGACGAACGGGTGCTGCGGCTTCATTGTCAAATTACGGTAGTAGTTTGCGCTTTGGGTAGCTCTTTGTGTGGCGATTATCGCCATGTTTTCCTTCAGTGTCCAGCACCTTATTCCATCGTCGGTTGAGCGTATCCTACGCGGCCTTAAGTTTTTGCTTCTGCTTCTTCAGGCTCCGCGCTGTGGCCAGGAGTTTTCTGTGGAGTTTTTCTTGCTTTCTATATTCTTTCGGGATGATGAACGCATCATCCACCGGGCTGTTATCTTCTTTGGGGGTAACATGATGAGTTCAGCCCTCTAAATTGTGATCGGCCGTCTGCTCCGGGCTGTGTTTGGCCTGACCTGGCTTATCCTGCTCCATCGTTGGATCCCCATGGTCATTGTTGCCTTCGAAATCAACCGGAGTGTCATCTTGTTTTGGGTTGTTATCACTATTTTTGCTGTGACTGGACCTGAGGCGGCGCTTACGCCGTTGTTTTTTCTTTTGCCTGAGGGGTTTATCCTCCACTGTGTCCTTTTTGTCACTATTGTCCTCTTTGGGGGTGTCCACCATGTAGACGTCGTATGATGAAGTGGCAGTCCAACGCCGCGTGGGCGGTGGTTCCGGATCTTCCCCTGCATCAACATCCATACCGTCGATGTTATTGGGGGCGATGTCAAGCATGTCTGCTAGGTCATCGACAGTGGCTATAAAGTGGGTGGTGGGTGGGTCGCGATTTTCTTCGTCCTCCGTATCCCACACGGGCCGGACATAGTTCGACCAGGAGTCTCCTGACAAAGAGAGAGACCTTAATGAATCCAGCACGTCTCCGAAGGGTGAGTGCTGGAAGATATCCGCGGTGGCAAACTCCATGACTAGAGCCCAATTAGATTCGATGGGCATGGATGCGCGCGGTCCGGAACACACTACCGAAGATGAGTCCGGGGGTCCGGAGGTACAGATTTCCTGAGGAGAGGAGTCTGTGGTCTGCTCCAAAGCCGAGGAGTGTGCGGCCTTCGGGGCGGGGTCCATCCACCCGTCCTCGGAAGGCACGACCTGCTCTGGAACAAAGTCCGGAGCGGTGGCAGGTGCGATGTTCCGAATACTATCCGACTGTCGATCTAGGTCATGCACGTCGTGATTGTTTGGCGCTCCTAACACAGGTCCGAATCCGTCGAAGATCAAGTCTCCACGGACGTTGGCGGTGTAGTTTTGGTTTCCAAACCTAGCCTGATGGCTGGGGGCGTAGCTATCGATCTGCTCCAGATGGCCAAGCGAATTGGCCCGCAGTGCGAAGCTGCCAAACACGAAGATCTGTCCGGGGAGAAAAGTCTCGCCCAGGACAGCGTGGTTGAAGGTTGGAAAAGCCATCTAACCTTGTAGCGACGACACAGAGGAACTCTCAATGAAAGCACCAATGTCGATGTCAAAACCGGCGGATCTCGGGTAGGAGGTCCCGAACTGTGCGTCTCAGGCTAATGGTAACAGGAGACCGGGGACACGATGTTTACCCAGGTTCGGGCCCTCTCGATGGAGGTAATACCCTACTTCCTGCTTGATTGATCTTGATGATATGAGTATTACAGGAGTTGATCTACCACGAGATCAGAGAGGCTAAACCCTAGAAGCTAGCCTATGGTATGATTGTTGTTGATGATGATGAGTCCTACGGACTAAACCCTCCGGTTTATATAGACATCGGAGGGGGATAGGGTTACACAGAGTCGGTTTACAGAGGAGGAGATCTACATCCAGATCGCCAAGCTTCTCTTCCACGCCAAGGGGATAAAGTCTTATGTCTTATATCTTCATAGTTCAACAGTCCGGCCAAAGTATATAGTCCGGTTGTCCGGATACCCCTTTATCCAGGACTCCCTCACCTACCCTTCAAATTTCCTGGTTGCTATTGTTCCCGTAAAAGTAATTGGTTATAGCCTCCATTGTCCAAGAGAATATCAGCTTGTAATTGTGCGTCGCTCCTGTATCGAGCTGTGTTTGGGTAGGTTCTTCATCTGCAACCAGTAGTGTGGAAAATGATCGAAAGTTTTTTAGAACTAGCAAGATGCCCATGTGTTGCACGCATCAAGATACATTTGTATGAGTAGTTTATCTTGTGGGAGAAAAAGGATTAATGAGGCAAGGCCTTATTTTCAAATCTTGAGAGGGGTGTGGGTTTGCAAAATTGCCATTGTTTCCTTCCTATCTGTTAGATATAAATTGGACGGCCTATATTGCAGGATGGCAGGCACACCATCATCACCAACTCTGTTTTTATAAGACTAGAGGAAAAAAAAGTAGAGAGTAGATAAGTAGAGATAAATATAAAATATAAAATAAATATAATAGTAGAGAAGAGAGTAGAGATAGCACGGACGTCGGAAAGGATCGCGCGCGCAGGAAAAAGTGGTCGGGCGTGCGCTAGTTTTGGCGCGCGGCGCCCGACACGCTTTATAAAATCCAACACCATCCCACCGCTCTATGCCTCGCCACCGCTCTATTCCCACTCCGTGCCTCGCCACCGCTCTCTCCCTGCTCTTTCTCGCCTCGCTGCCGTGCACCACCATGCCGCCACGTCGCCGGGAAACTTGGGGATACCGCGGCCTCCGCGCGCACCCCTTCGACGGCTTCTCCGCCGAGATCCGGTTCCGCGAGATGTGCCTCAGCCTCGGGAATGTCGACACCGCCAACAAGGCCGCCCGCGCGTACAACGCGGCTGCATGGCGCCTCCGATGGCCTCATAGAACATTGAACTTCCCCAACATGCCGATGCGGGAGCGGGCGCAGGAGCTCTTGCCTCTGCCGCGGCTTATCACCGACGAGGATCGTCGCGACATCCAGAGGCGGGAGCACCGTCTCGGCATCGCTGAGATGGACGAGGAAGCCTTGGTGTTGTGGCGCCAATGCTTCCCGCAGGACACCATCAATGAGCACGAGTTCTACGCACAAAGGAGGGCAGATAGGGAGAAGAGGAGGGCGGAGCGAGCCGCCTATCACGACGACAAGCATAGGAGAAAAGCGGACGCTCAATTCAACATGAGGCTAGGAGCAGCGTTGCCCTGGGAATCCGACGACGATCGGTATCTTCACGCCTACAGTCAGACATCAGAGGAGGAGATCACCGAGGAGGAGTCGGACGACGAGGAGTAGTTGAATTATCTATTTTTTTATCTATCCATGCTGAGAACTATCCTCCACTCTCTACTATCTACTCTCTATCTCTACTTCTCGATCTAAGCACTGTAAACGTTTCTTAAAAGCACCCCGCATTGCGATTATGTTGGAGATGCTCTAACATGGCAGACGAGTGCTTTAATGTTTCCCACAAGATGTGCAAGTATTACTAGTAGTATATTTTTCTTGTCATGTTGAGATTTTAAAACCACGAGTGCGAACATGTAGAGGAGCAATGAAGACCAAACACAGGATATTGGGGACATCTTCAACGAGCGTGGCAAGTTAAAGAGGAGTTGCACCGAACCTGTAAAACGAGCTTTGGTAAGTAACACCCTTTCAATTACTTTCATTTAGCCTCGTGTTCTTCGATGTGTATATGTTGTAGTTTTTGTTTCTCTTAGCCTCGTGTTCTTTGATGTGTAATAAGAAGTGTCTTAATCGTCGCAATGCTTTCATTTTTAGCTTGATGTAAGAAGTGGGTGTTCTCACCTTGTAGTCTGTTTTTATTTTTTTCCTTTTGAATTCACTTCTCCGAGTCCTATTTATCTGGCTTCTACTAAATGGATCTGGGTTGCTCTGAGTATTGATCTAAAAAAGAAGTAACTTCATGTCAGGACGCAGTTCCTTCGAGGAGGGAAGTATGGTCAACCTCGAGATCATGTTTCCAAAATGAGGCTAGATTACACACAAGGTGCCCATTCCCTAATGATGTTGGATTATACACAAGGTGCAAATTCCCAGATGATGCCGGATTACACACAAGCCAGGTGGAGTCGTCACCTGTTTGTGTCCTCGTGGCTCTAGTAAAGGCTGAAATAAAGCGTGCAGCAACCCTTGAGAATGTAGCTGAGTTCCTGAAGAAGCGGAAAGAGCAACTGGTTGCTCTCTTCACCCAAGCCAAAGAAGAGATGGAAGAAGCCAGAAATAAGCTAGCAGACGCAGAGAAGGCTAGGCATCTCCTGCCATCTAAAATTGTTGTCAATACAAAATTTCCTTCATAATAGCTAGGTTCAAATGTTTATCCAGTCAGCATGCCTTTTGTGATGTCTGTGCATCTACTGATGTGGCACAAAATATTTTTTTCCGGGTCATGTAATAACAGCAATTACTTTCCAAACAATAATAGACGAAGCATTGGACATGGTATAGTTCACACGCAATCCCGACATTCCAAGTTCAACTTCCACGTCAAACTCATGTTCACAGATATCTTCACATTCGTAGATAATGTCCACAACCATGATTCACTTCAAAGCCAAAAAAATGTGAGGACAGTTACAAAGTCAAGACCATGCATAATTAATTATATTTTGGTCATATTTTGTGTTCTAAAATGCTGGCCCGCTCGCGGAAGGACGTGTTGCCGGCACACGCATGGATTCAATGAAGGCAGGTGGGGCAGTCTGAAGCCGGTTGCATGCAACGAGGAGGCGTGTTCAGTCGAGCCTGTAGCGAGTGGGGCCCTCTTGGTCGGTGCGTCGGTTCAATGCATGCGCTATGAGAGGTCGCGTCCGTGCTTTGTTTGGGTATAACAAAATCTCGTTTTCCATTCACATTATACAAGTAAAATCCATGGACAAACTTTGACCCAAAATACGATGGGGACTAGTAAACTAGAACGGAGGTAGTAGTTTTTTTTATCAAAGAAGAGTTTCCCCTTCCAATTTTCATTACTGAAAACCAACATCTAAACCATAGTATTTGCCCTAGAACTACCAAGTTCAACATCTCACAGTATAAACCCATACAACCATATGCCAAGGAGGTACGTAGTAGTAGTTATGAATTCAATTTTTGCTCCATACCAATCGTTTTAAAAACTACTTAGTACTTATAATGCGCCATTGAAAATCAGAACTCTTAACCCCGCTAAAAAATGATATTTTAAATGTGGCTACGCAATCTGTGGCAACTGGCGAGCCACCGCCTCCAAGTCATTCACCTGTGGTCCCAACCATCAACTCCTATGGATCAAATTATCACGTGATCTAACTATTCCTACAAAGGTGCGCTCCACCACGTACCCGGTACCCGCGCATGCAGCAATCATGCACCTACGTTTTTGGGTTTATTTGTTAATGGTGCGTTTACGTAACTCTCATGTGTGTAAGATAGTAATAGACCGACTACAAGCGTGCGCCTCTTCTCTTCGTATATGTACTCCACCGTTTGTCTGTTGTCCAAAAAATTATAATAACTACTAGAAATGTGCCAATGCGTTGCCACACAATCAAATTAGATTAATACATATTCACTGATTTGATAGAAAAAAGATTCTAGTTTTGAAATACGTATATCACTAAAAATATGTTATGTTTCACTCAAAATATATTCCTTTGGCGGTTTTGATGAGATAAGGGAGGAATGTTATTGGTTTCAAGATTCGAGAAGTGGTATATGTATAATTTCTACTCTTACTAGCAAGATGCCCGTGCGTTGCACAGAACATCAAGATCTTGTGGGAGAAAAGGATGAACAAGGGAAGGACTTATCTGCAAATGTGGAGAGGAGTGCGGGTAAATTGCCATAGTTTCCTTCCTATCCATTAGATATAAATCGGACGACCTATATTGTAGGATGGCAGGCCCACCATCATCACCAACTCTGTTTTTTGTCCCTACTCTTATAAAAACCATAGTTGGTGATGATCGTGTGCCTGCCATCCTGCAATATAGGTCGTCTGATCTATATCTGACAGATAGGAAGGAAAATATGACAATTTTGCAAAAAGATACCCACACCCCTCTCAACATTCGCAAATAAGGCCTTCCCTCGTTCATCCTTTTCTCCCACAAGATAAACTACTCATACAAATGCATCTTGATGTTCCGTACAACGCATGGGAATCTTGCTAGTTGTTGCAAAAAGCCCATGTGTGTGTGAGAGAGAGAGGGAGAGAGGAGGAGGACGGAGTGCATGTGTGACAAAGACACAAAGAGTGTGTGTGCGAGAGGTATCATCTTAAAATGAGGCGATAGTGTGTGTGTGCATGATCTAGAGGGCGTGTCTCAAGAAGGGAAGAAAAATCTACATAGATACAAGGAGGGGGAGAGAGACATGTATGCGATAGTGGAAGCAAGAGTGTGCGGGTGTATAAACCTATCTAGAGGCTAGTCGATAAATGTTTGTGTGAGAAATACGAGTCGGGGGTGCGAAAGCGAGAGTTTTGCGTGGGAGAGAGAGAGAGACGGTAGTCGGGAAGGGGAGTGGAAGCAGGAGTTGTGTGAGAGAGAGAGGGGGGGGGGAGTTTGTCTGATCGGTAAAAAAATGAATAATGTTAGTCTGGGATGGAGACGAGAAGGAGACCACAACAAATGTTGTGTCTACAAGAGAGAGAGAGAGGGAGAGAGAGAGAGAGAGTAATTTTAGTGGTATGAGTCATATCTAGAGACATATAGGGTATGTGAGAGAATCCCATAGAGAGAAAGACAAAGTGAAAGACGAGTGGAGACTATGTGTGTGGCGGTGAAAAAGAAAGCTTAGTTACCTAGTGATACCAGAGAACGGTAGAGACGTGAGAGATAATGAAAACCGTGTAATGTATAATGATAGGGAGAGTGTGACACTTCTCAAGGGAGACGTCGAGAGACCATGTTTGCGAGGATAGGAGAAACATGAAGTGAGCTTGCGGGTGAGCTAGAGAAAAGAGAGTGATAGCTACATGAAGGAGCATGCATGCGAGAGAGATGGGCGTGAAAGGAGTGAACATAAAAGGGATTCAAATATTTGAATTCGAGATGATGATACACGTAATCCATACTCGAACCAAAATTGATTTATCAAACATGCATACTCATATGAATTCACGCGCATCTATGTTATTTAATATGTAGATATTACTGATCCATACATTTTAGTAGAACATAATTTGGTTTAAATTTTTTGAATTCAACCTTACAATTTTGAGATCATTGTATTTGTAAATCATATTATACATATAAAGGAGCAAAATTCTTTGTTGTGCTTTTGAAAGTATAGATAAAAAATGATGTATATAGAATTTTATTCCAATCGAAAATGGATCCTGCCTGAAAAAAATAGAGTACATACGGGATTCGAATTGAGTTGTCATGGTAAACGTGCACTCAACAAAATTTGAACGAAGCAGGAAAAGTCGCAGTAACCACCCAAAACCAAAATCTGCGAGATGTAAATTACTACTGCCTATCCCTGCCATGCAAAGCCTATCTGCTCGATTTCTATAGGTTTTGATAGGGGTAGGTTTATAATTTCAATCAAACGTGACATAACTGCCTCTCACCCAGATTCATACACGGTGGGCGCCAAAACATAGTTACTCCTCGGAGGAAATCGACTCCCTCCCCGATTCATACACAGTGGGCGCAAAAAACAAACTCTCGTCGGAAAATATTCGGTGTATGCGAGATTACCGTCCTATCCCCAACCGACTAATATTGCTGTGATGTAGGAAATTTGAAACGGGGGCTAAGTTTGTAAATTTCCTCGCATTTGAGACAAGCGCGCCATAAAGACATGGTTCCCCCCTTCCTCTCTACCTCCATTTCCCCATTCGTACTCCGTGGGCGCCTAAACACCCTCTCCACCCCAGCCTCCTCCGTCCGCCACCCCATCCACCGCCGTCCTCCTCCACCATGCCAGAGCTGATACCCCGATGCCACCGTGCATTACAAGATATCGACCTCTCTCATCCATGGCTTCGGACTGGGATCCTTGCATCCCGTCCTCTCGCTTCATCCCCGCCTTCGTCCACCTTGCCAACGCCGCTCCTACAACCGTCTCGTCCACCGCGCCCCGCCGCCACCGTCTACCCTCCTAGATCTGCTTCCACACTGCCGACAGCCATCGCTACCGCATCACCATCAAATTCTCAGCAGATGCATACACGGTGCCGCACCAGAGGCGGTATTCTATCATATCTGCTCAACTTATTTATCGCAAACAAGAAAATAGATCACCACTGCTTTACTCTGATTTCTTGTCCATCACTGACTTGCTAGTTGAAAGCAAACATTGGTTGCAAAGTTTCCTTTGTCCGGTTTGCACCTTCAGATCCCCCATGGCACGCTTAACACTATACTACCAATGCTTATGGTTTTCCCCTTTTATATTCCACACTAGTTAAATCATTCTAGACTAAATTTCAAAATTGGGTCAGTCGATTTTTCAGACCTCGCCGGAGTTCACAGGTGCGAAGGAAGGGGCTCGGGTGGGGATAGTGCTTGTGGGGGCGGTGGTGGGGCCTCGCCGAATGAAGAAAACTCGACGCGGGTGGGGACAGGGGTGGGGGTGGGGGTGGCGGAGGAACACAGACGGTGGGGGCCAGTGGTCCCGCCGGCATCCCGTGAAGTGTTCTATATGGGAAAAATCAGAGATGGGGAAAGAAGAAGGGTTAGGAGATGTAGGATCTTTATCCAACCGCCTAAAATGGTTGAGAGACAGCAGGGAGTTGCATTCTTAATTCGCTATGGTTCATCATGTGTGGGCACTGTGCAACGAACATTTTATTATCCAAAATCTGCTTGCTCTTCTTTAGCATGTTCCTCTTATGTTCTTCTTTAATAAGTACTCTCTCCGTTCCTAAATACAAGTCTTTGTATAGATTCCACCATGGACTACATATGGAGCAAAATGAGTGAATCTACACTATAAAATGTATCTGGATACATCTGTATGTGATCCATAGTGGAAATCTCTACAAAGACTTATGTTTTGGAATGGAGGGAGTATGATAGTAGTATAGCACTTTCTTTATAGTAAAGATGAGTAGGGACATTTGAAGTGTAGAGGTCTATACGGTCGGTTGTGATGGACACTTTGAACTCTTCGGGCCTCTTTGATTCATAGGATTTTGTAAACATAGGAATAGGATTTATAGTGGCCTGCCCACTTGAATCCTGTAAGAATAGCAAGGAAATGCAGGGAGCAGTGTCACCTTTGAGAGTTACACTGATATTAACAGTACTGCACCTTCAGTTGAACAGAGCTGGTATCCGAAGCCTTTCTAGCCGTACTAGCAATACTAGCACATATATTCTAGCAAGTTCCACTTTGCTGATTTTACTCTGATGCTTACGGTTTTCCCGTTATATCTACACTATGATCTATGTAGCTACTTTGTGTCGCACTGGAAGTAGTCCACTCTTGAAGCTAAACACTACAATGACTTACAAAATTGGCACTAAGGCATTGAGTGCCATTCTGGATGCAATGAAACTCATACGCTCCCCACCTAGTTATTCTTGTTTAGAATACGGTCCTAATGACTATTCTAACCTCGAGGAGTCAAAGGCAGGTGGCCTGTCCTGTTCACCCATCAAGGTGCATGTTCTTATTTGGCAAGGTTTTATTGATTGCGTGTATCTTGCATATGTTGTCTTGCATTTCTTCTACTTTGTTGCACCGCCATCTGCTTAGTATACTCATTATATATGTCGAGATGCCATGCCCATCCATTATCAATACATATTCCATCTATCATCATACCATGTTTTTCACTCAAATGTTGTTCTTGTGCATCAGACATCCAAAAGGAAGAGGGTGATTGCCGAACCTGAAGTAGCACCATCAAAGTCCTTGAAAAACATGGTGGTGCCGGAGAAATCAGACAACACCCCACTTATATTGGTTGTACAACCAGTGACACAAAGCATGGGACCGACTCCAGCAGACTGTACCCATACTTCACTAGACGCACCACTAGCCCCACCACATAGGACCTGCACTCCAGCAAAAGGTATACCGATTTCAATTGCCATAGCACCAGCCGTACCACAGAAAAATCCCACTCCAGCAAAAAGTACAGCAAGTCCACCGGCCGAAGACCTATCCAAACTGCAGAGATGTCCAATTCCTGCAGATTGGAACCCCATTCCAGTTATTCCCGGTTTAAAAGACAATCCTTTCAATGTTGTTAGGGACTACGTGCATATATTCCCATCATGGGAAGATTATAGTGAAGACAAACACCATTTTCATATCTTCCTGTCAACCTTACGTGTAAGTGCTATAATTCATGGTTATTATTTTCCTGTTTTCTGCTGATTGAACACACAATGATTTACATTTCATTGTTGTAAGTAGGCAAGGGTCAATCTAGATAGTCATGATGAGCAAAGCTTGCTTGTGCTATTTAAGGCAGCATTGCAGCAGTATCGGTGTTACCTGAGTAAATCGCACTTTGATGGCAAGTCTATAAACGAATTTCAAATGAAGTCTCCTGTGCTAAATTTAGAAGACATTGAATGGAAAAAACCTTGTTATGCACTGGTCTCACTCCCAGGGTAAGGTACTGTCTATGAAATCACATGACAATCTGAACTACTTTTCCGCATGTGCCTTACGAATCTTTTTTCCAGGAAATCTGCTCAAAGAAGAATTCCGGTTTGAAAAGAACGACGGGATATCACAAATATGCTACCCGCTGCTTTGCTCTTGTTAGTACCTGTTGTCCTGTATCACTATACTTGCATACATACCTGGTTCATTATGTGATAGCAGTATGCATGATAACTTGCTTATCAATTGTTCGCTCCAAATTATCTGATCTGTATGAATGGTCACATTAGTGTAGAATATATCCAATGCCAATGAATTTTTTAGCTCTGCATTGTTCTCGTAAGTGCTTGCTGTCATTTATCAGTGTACTTATATTGATAGGTAGTTGTTCATGTACCATCACTCTGCAGCTTATTTTCCTTTGCCCTCCATTTTCTACACATCAGATCTATATTTACTCTTACCATAAGGTTGGATAACACCGATGGTACTGAAGAAGTTTAGCTCTGCATTACTCTTGGCTGTACCTTCTGCCTGTATCGATGTACTTACATTTATAGCTACTTGGTTATGTATGTTGGATTTCGGGTTCCGGCAGACCCTCTAGATTTGAACACTGGGGTGCGCGCAGAGATTTAACCCTCTGCCTACCTGCACCTCACCGCCTCGCTATGAACTAAGCAATCAAAGGAACAACGCAAGAGACACATAGTTTATACTGGTTCAGGCCATTGTTGTGGTGTAATACCCTACTCCAGTGTGTGGTGTGGTGGATTGCCTCTTGGGCTGATGATGAACAGTACAAGGAAGAACAGCCTCGCGAGGGTCTGTTATTGGCTGGTGCGATGAACTACTAGGGGGAGTTCAGTCGCTCTCTCTACTGGTTTCTAGGTGAGGATCCGATGCCTCTACCTTGTGGTGGCTAGTCCTATTTATAGGCGAAGGCCTAGGGCCTCTTCCCAAATATTGAGCGGGAAGGGCGCCAACAATTGGCCATTTTGAAGTAGAACATCTAGTACACTTATCCTGACAAAAGTTGGTCCTCGCCTGTCAAAGGCTCTGGCGATGACGCCTTCCTGGGCTCCACGATGACTTCCTTCCTGCCGTTGCGATGGTCTTGGTCTTGTTGCACCAAAATGGATGCCTTTTCTTGATGCTCTCGCCTGTGCTTGCCCCCTTTGCACCAAAGAGGAAAGAAGGACACTGCGCGGGCTGGCACCTGCCTGGCGCCCTTGGTCGTCATGGCTTGCGTCATGGGTACCTTGTGAGGTACCCTGCCTTGATCTCTCCGCCTCCTTGCGAGCCAGCCTGACGAGGCCGTGCCTGAGGAAGCCTCCTGTCATCCGCCCCGCGAGGCTTGGCCCCTCGTGAGGGTCTTGAGCTCGTGCTGATGAAGATGGGCCATGCTGGGCCGCCCTTCGAGCCACGCCGCAGGCTGCAGGCAGGCAAGTCTGGGGACCCCCGTTCCCAGAACGCCGACAGTAGCCCCCGGGCCCAAGGCGCACCCGGACTTGGCTGAGCAGAGAGGCGAAGGGGTAAGTGCGAAGCGCCGCGGGCCCTAACAGCCTGCGGCCTCGGGCACCGCGTGGCGGTTGATTGGACGTGGGTGGTCGTGCTTCCCCACGCCTCCTTATTATGCGCCCAGCTAGGCGGACCCGTGGTTGCACATAGTCTTTCCTCTTCTCGCTGCTCGGCCGTCCCCTGTTCTTCCTCCTCTCGTGCTCCAGTCTCTGCTTCCAATCCAATCTCGAATCCTCCCTCTTCCCGTCGCCATGGCTCCGACAAAGAAAGGAAAAGGGAAGAAACTGGTGCCTCCGCCTCGCTCGCCGTCGTCGGCGGCTCCCGCCGTCGATCGGTCGATCATACTTAACCGAGAACGCTTAGGCAAGGTCAGCTCTGCTCTGGCCACCATCTTCAACGAGTGCGGGAGGACGAGAGCCTGGCCCGCATCCCACTTCTCCATCGACAGGGTGGTCTCCGAGGTCCGGTACTTTGCCGACGCCTTGTGGGCGGGACTGGTTCCCCCTTCTCTGATTTCTTCAATGCTGTGCTTTCCCATTACCAGATCCATATGATGCATTTGGGTCCTGAATCCATTACTCTACTCGCCGTATTCGCCTTTGTCTGTGAGGAGATGATGGGCATCCCTCCCTCGGTTGCCCTATTGCGCCACTTCTTCTCTCTGTGCCTCGTTGATCCTACCCAATGCTCAGGGTGCGTGAGCTTCATTACCGCACCAGAAACAGCGGCTTCAGGGATAGATTTCATCCTTCCTCCGTCCGCGCCTGGGTTCCGTGAGCGGTGGCTGTACATGGATGTAGGGGTGCCCAGCCCCCTCCTTTCGGAGCCAAAGTCGCCCGCTGTCCCCAATTCATGCTGGGGCCAGGAGACGCTCACGAGCCCCTGGCTCATCTTCGTCTGGTGTCTCTTCGCTCTCTTGAGGGAGCTTGGTGTGACGGCGCCTAAGGTGGTGAAGGAGTTCCTGCTATGCCGCATTGCTCCTCTCCAGCACCACTCCTGCCGGATGTGGTCCTTCGGGCGTGAAGATCGCATGAGGCTCCAGGTGGAGGACCTGACGCCCGAAGCAATGAGGAAGGTGCTCTTGGTCTTGACTGGGGACCCTTCCCCCAGCAGCATCCGACACGGGGGAGCTCTGCTGTACCTTTGTTCGAACAGGGGCGACTTTGTGAAGCAGATGCCCGGTTTCGACGAATGGGTGTTGCAACCCACTGGCCTCTGGGGTCCTCGCGAGAACCCAGTGATGGTGACTGCCTTCCCAGTCGCCCACGACGGTCCTTCCTCGAGTGGCGGAGCAGGGATGCATGGGCCGTCGAAGGCTGAGGGGGCCCCCGCCGGAGTGACGACGCCAGGCGGCACTCCTGAGGGGGTAGCTCCTGAGGCCCGTACTGCTGCGGCTGGAGGCGTTGAGCCGCTGCCCACGCCGCCCGTGGTTGAGGCCCCCGGGGCCCCAGATATCCTTCTTGGCGAGGCGACCAGCGGCGTGCATCAGGACGACGCACCAGACGCTGGGCATCTCGACACTTCTTCTTCGCCGCATGCCGACCCCTGCGCTCAACTCCTGGGTCGCTTCTGCGTGGACTTCGAGTCTCTCCGAAAGAAAAGGGAGGCCTTGGGTGACGATTACCCTTATCGCCTACTGAAGCGCCAGAAGTATTTCGCCATTGATGAGTAAGCCTTCCCCTTTCCTAGCTCCTGATCCTTCCGCTGCTTTAGCTGATCCTTGCTCTGCAGGGCCCTTCCTGCCGAGCTCGCGGAGATGACTAAGGAGCCATCCCCCCAGGCTCTGCCCTCTCCACCGCCTTCGAGCGCTCCGAGTTCCAGCAGAGCCCTCGTGGTGAGGCTGGCCGGGGAGATGAGCCATCCTGTGGTGCATCGCAGCCCTGTGCACCTCGTGTCGCTCCTTCGCGAGCCTTCTCGGGGCATAGCCAGCCCGCCGTGGGCCTCACGTCTTATCATGGATGGTGATTGGCTAAGGTCGGCCCTGCGCTCTTCACTTGGGGAGGGGCTGGCTCCTGGTCAGGCTTCTGGCGAGGCGTGCCCGGCCATCACGAGGGCGCCAGCCCCCAGCCCTTTGCCCAGAGGAGGAGTGCTGATTCGTGGCCCCCGATGCTTACTTGGGGCGGATGACGACACCGAAGACGTGCTCGAGCGCGCCCGGAGGCGTCGCGTCCTTCGCCAAGGGTTTCTCCGGAGGGCTGCTGATGAGGTGAGCCGGCTGGGTGAAGAGCTTGCTGATGAAGACGCGCGCCTTGAGGCTGACGGCTTGTGCCTGGCTAAAGAGAGGCGCAAGCTGGAGGCGGCCGCTGCCCTTGCGCGCCACCAGCATGACCTTGACAGTGAGGAGGCCGAGGCATTGCTAGTGGCCTCTCGGGAGGCCCATTCCCGGGCCGTTGAGGAGGCCCGAGAGGCTGACCGACGGCGCGAGGCATCGGAGGAGCGGGCGCCGGAACTCCTGGCCCGGTGCCACTCCCTGGAGCAGCAGGTGGAGCTGCGTGAGACGGCCCTTGCGTCGATCAAGGTGGCTTCGGTCGACCAGGCAGAGCTCCTGAGGCGCGAAGAGGCACTGACGCTCGAAGCTGCTGAGCGCACACGTGAGCTTGAACGTCTGGAGACGAGGGAGTGCCTGGTGACACATGCCGAGGATGACGTTGCAGCGCATGAGGCCCGAGTCCTGGAAGAGGTTGAACGCGGGGTGACAGCGGCTCGCTTGAACCTTGAGCGCGAGCTCGAGGAGAGGCTGGGGTTGATCGGGGTCGAGGCCGAAGGCAGAACCGCCACCCTGAGGGCCAAGCTGGAGGAAGCGACGCGGCAAGCCGACGCTTCCCGGGCCGCCCTCGATGCAACGCAGGAGGAGCTGACCACCTCCCGCGCCGAGGCGCTTCTTCTCCGCCAGCGGGTGGACGAGGCCGAGGCCTTCGCGCGTCAAAACGAAGACGAGATACGCCAGCGGCGAATTCTGGAGCACGAGCATGGCCCCATGCTTGCGAGGCTCCGGGAGAGAGCCAACACAGCCTTGGGTAACATCTGTGAGGCGGCTTTTGTCCAGCCCCACGCAGTCAACTATGCTGGCAATCTTCAGTTTTTCACCAACGTGGTGACGCAGCTGGAGGCGCGGTCGGTCGGTGCCAATAGGCTGGTGGAGGAGAGGAGCCGCGCCCTGCTCGGACACACCTTCTCCCGTGTCTTCAGCCACCTTCAGAACATGGACCCCCACTTCGACTTTGACGCCACCATCGCTCCAGTGCCCTAGGCTATCCGAGGCGACCTGGCGCGCTGGGTGGAAGACAATGTGGATGCCCTTGTCAGGGCCTTCGCTTCTGATAACGACAACGCGGTCGTGGCTGTCGATGAAGGTGATGTCGTGAACGGCCCTGGCGCCGCTGCCAGCGACGCGGAGGGCGATGGCGAGGCCAGCGACACCAGTGATGATTCAGGAGGCGCCCTTGAGGATGCATTGGGGGATTTATCCGACTGATCGTGTGTTGTTCCTGCTTCCTTACCCTACGCAGATAGAGTTCGGGCCTTGCCCTGAAGGTTGTAAGAGCATTTTGGGAGGGGGGCCCTCATGTAAAAACTCGTATTCAGCGTATAAGTAGATGTGATATCACTCGTACGCCTGCGCCAAGCGGTTGGCTTGTTTACCTTCGACCCGTGTGGGCCTCGAGTCAGCCTGCGGAGGGCGGTGGTGCTTCGAGCGTCTTTCGAACGAGCCCGTAAAACATGCAATGAAAACCTCCTGAGAGGGCGCGATGACGGCAGTCTGGGCTGCACGCAAGCTAGGCCTGGACCGGCTCGTGAGGGGCTCACGAGGGGAGGCAGCTGAAGCAAAGTGGTAACCAGAACGCGAGAGATTGCTCAAACGAGACTAAACACCCCTTCCCCGAACACACACAAATCTTTGAGCTCAAATCCAACTTAAATTCAATGGGGAAAACGGTAACCAAAGGGGAAAAAGCAACGAAGGCAGAAAAAGGCTGCGTCCGGCTCCTAGTCTAGTCTTGGACGTCTTCTCACCAGCGCGTAGCTAAGTGCTGCCACTGGGCGTGGGAGGGAGCCCCAGGGCCTGAGGCCGGCACCCCTGAGACTCCGGGGCGTGTACAGCCCCACTCATTATTACGTGAGAGTGTCACGGGGCGGCGAGCTTCACAGGCACTGGGCCTTCTTCACAGGTACCGGCCTTGCTTCATATTGCCATACGAGGGCCCCGCCTTGCGCCACACTCTAGTGCCACCGACGACGACCGGAAACCAGGGCGCCGCCGATGGGGTAGAGCGGTCGCCAGCAGTTCCCCCGACGACCACAGGTCCTCTGCCAGGGGCAGGCTCTAGGGCACCTCCCCAGCAGAGGGCCTACCTCCTGAGGACGCCTTGCTCTGAACGCCACGGTGACGATTTCGGATCTTGGCCCCTCTCCTGCAGCCCCCTGCGCCCTCCTCCTGAGGGGTAGGAAGCTGTGGGAGTGGGGCAGCCGCCCGTCGTCATAACCTGCACCTCCTGCTACCCATGGTTGCTGTATGCCTGCTCTTGAGGAATTAGCGGTACTTGATACTCGTTGTTCCTAGCGTAGCCAACGGGGCTTTCTCGGGGCTCCTGGAAGAGTTCAGCTTCTAGCTCCTCATCCCCCCAGCTTGGGCTGAGGAGCGAGCCTTGTTCATCCTCATGCGTGCACCCTTGGTCCATCATATGTGGCATGTACTCTTCTGGGGCCGCCATCCCGAAGGCCGCGCCGTAGCGCCCCGCGTGCCATGCAGTGCTGCTTGAGGCGCCCATCTGGGGGTGGTAGCATGGCGGACCATTGGGGCTGCGGGTTGTGGCGTGTCCTTCTTCAATGACCAGGGGCGGAGGCAGTGCCGCCGCTGGCCCGGGGCTGACGGCCTGGTCGGCGTTGGGGTGGCCTTCAAGTCTGCTTGGGGCCGCACGGGCATGCATGGAGCCCCCGTGCGGGCCACCCAGGACCTGAGGTGGGAGTTGGGTGCAGAAGGGGGGAGCCCCCAAGGCGGCAAAGCCCAGGAGCACTGCCACCCGCTCTAGCAGCACGTCGTGACCGCCTTCCAGCAGCCTACACTTCAGCAGCTCTCGGGCCACGGTGAGCGCGGACCTCGAGTTCGCCTGCTCCCGCTGGGTGTACGGCGCCGTGGCCGCAGCATGGTGGGAGGCCCTCCCCACCGACCACGCCTGCCGCATCGAGAGAGCGGTCGCTGCCTGTCCGCGCCGCCCGCGTTCCGCAGCGCCCTGCGGACTGCGAGCTGCCTGGGGCATGGGGTTGCCCAGGGCGAGCGGTTCTGCATGGGCGGGCCAGGCCGCCCAAGGATCAGGGTTACCTTCCTGGTCGCCGGACATGATGATGACGATGCGACGGGACGCGAAGCGGCAGAAGGTGGATTCCGGCGCACCCCTACTTGGCGCGCCAAATGTCGGATTTCAGGTTCTGGCAGACTCTCTAGATTCGAACATTGGGTTGCGCACGGAGATTTAGCCCTCTGCCTACCTGCACCTCACCACCTCACTATGAACTAAGAAATCAAAGGAACAACGCAAGAGACATAGAGTTTATGCTGGTTCATGCCACCATTGTGGTGTAATACCCTACTCCAGTGTGTGGTGTGGTGGATTGCCTCTTGGGCTGATGATGAACAGTACAAGGAAGAATAGCCTCGCGAGGGTCTGTTCTTGCTGGTGCGATGAACTACTAGGGGGAGTTCAGTCGCTCTCTCTACTGGTTTCTAGGTGACGATCCGATGCCTCTACCTTGTGGTGGCTAGTCCTATTTATAGGCGAAGGCCCAGGGCCTCTTCCCAAATATTGAGCGGGAAGGGCGCCAACAATTGGCCATTTTAAAGGGGAACATCTAGTACACTTATCCTGACTAAAGTTGGTCCTCGCCTGTCAAAGGCTCTGGCGATGACGCCTTCCTAGGCTCCACGATGACTTCCTTCCTGCCGTTGCGACGGTCTTGGTCTTGTTGCACCGAAATGGATGCCTTTGCTTGATGCTCTCGCCTGCGCTTGGCCCCTTTGCACCAAAGAGGAAAGAAGGACACTGCGCGGGCTGGCACCTGCCTGGCGCCCTTGGTCGTCATGGCTTGCGTCATGGGCACCTGGTGAGGTACCCTGCCTTGATCTCTCCGCCTCCTCGCGAGCCATCCCAACGAGGCCGTGCCTGAGGAAGCCTCCTGTCATCCGCCCCGCGAGGCTTGGCCCCTCGCGAGGGTCTTGAGCTCGTGCTGATGAAGATGGGCCATGCTGGGCCGCCCTTTGAGCCACGCCGCAGGCCGCAGGCAGGCAAGTCTGGGGACCCCCGTTCCCAGAACGCCGACAATGTAGTATCACTCTTCATCTTATCTTAAATATTCTCCATTTTTTCTTATATTATCACATCTATATTTACTCTTAACAAAATGTGGAATAAAGTCAATGCTTATGAAGAATATTCTGTGGTAAACTTCTTGAATTGCCCCCCCCCCATTAGCATGGACAAGGGCTTTATAGAGCCTGTCCTCACCAATAATGTAAGTTTGTCCTTCTCAAGCCTTCAAACTTTGTTGTGTATATTTGGTTAGGCATGACTGCAACAGCTATTTATTTTGGTGTTTGCATCAAGTTGCATGTTTAAAGTTTATTATGTAGTTCATAAACAAAAGTTTGTCCTTCTCAATTTAAGTTTTCAGTTGTACAACCAAGTTCCTTCTTCATACCATGTAAATTAAACTATACAGAGCAAGTGATCTTCTTTTGCACTGCATGTATTCTTCTGTTCTTGATCCGTAATCCAGTGGTGTGGTGAACCTACCCACTACAACACAATGTCATATTCTGCAATGTCTTAACTATGAACAATGTCATATCATTCTACTATTATTTAAACCATCTCTTTATTTGCCAATCTGAAATGGGATAAATTGACAACACACTAACCGTTGATACTTATGAGTTCTTGATCTGTAATCTAGTGGTGTCGTGAAGTTGCCAACTCCTTCACAATGTCATTTCCTGCCATGTCTTGACCTGAACAATACCATATTGTGTTGCAATTTAAACTGTGTCACTTTATTCGGCAGTAAGAAATGTGATGAATTGTCAGCATTGATACTTATATGTGCAAAACCTGTCATTTGTCTGCTTGTGTATCTTTCAGAGAAAGGAGGATATAAGTGTTAAACAAGCGCAGTCTCATCAACTTGCTCAGCTGCTTGCGCTACAGCTCCCGAGCAGGGCTAACCTTTCTTGAACTCTATTGAAGTGTTGTCGGTTTTGTATATTATTTGGTCGGAGTGTTTATTTGCACTGGTGGCGATCTTTGATGCCCAGTGTATGTAATCTGCTGTCTGCTTGTGCTTTATTATCATAGTGGCGAACTTTGATACCTAGTGGATGTAATATGTCATAATTTCTTTATTGTAGAGTCTAGGTTTTTTCTTATTCACGATGTTGCAGTTATTTTACTGTATATATATCCTGTCTTCACAGTAAACCGTCCAACCCATAAAATTATGGTACATAATCGGGCCATCATGCAATCATGATGTATGATTCGCCCGTCATCTTGGTTCGTTAAGAGGCCTAAATGTAAACTGGCCCACTAGTTTATTCGGGGCTTTAATAGGCCGAGTAAACCACCGACCCTCTTTTCGCAAGAAAACTCAATGGGCTTTTAGGAGGCTGAAAAGTAGGTTGGGCCTGAAATGTGCCAAACAGCTCACGGGTCGGCAGCATCCCGAAATGGACCCCGTCCCATGATTGTGCCAATCAAATCACGGGCTTTTAACAGGCCAAAATTATCTCAGTCCTTGTTTGGCCCAATCAGATTATCGGCTGCGAGCAGGCCGAATGCAAACTGGGCCGTAGTTAGGCCCAACTATATGACGGGCTTTTAATAGGCCGAAATAAATATAGGTCCAAAATGTTAAACGGGCCTTTAATAGGCCGAAACTAATATCAGGCTGAACTACTAAATGGGCCTTTAGCAAGTGGGCCCAAAAGCATAGCGTCCAGTTGATGGGCCGAATCTGATATGGGCCATAATTTATCCCAAAGCCTCTTAAAGGGTCGGACCTGATCTGGGTCGTAATTTGGCCCAGAATGTGGTAGGCTTTTAATGGGCCGGATCTCATATGGGCCATTATTAAGCCTGGAACGTGGCAGGCTATTAATGGACCGGATCAAATATGGGCCGGCATCTGGCCCAAAACATGGAAGCTAGTTAATGGGTCGGCCTACTAGTGTCCTCAAAATCTTGTGGGCCTTCAGCTGGGTCGGCCCATTATAGTCGGCGAAATCTTGTGGGCCTTTAGCTGGGCTTGCCCATTATGGTCCGCAAGATCTTGTGGGCCTTTACCTAGGCCAGGCCATTATGGCCTGCAAAATCTTGTGGTCCTTTAGCTGGGCCAACCCATTATGGCCCACAAAATCTTGTGGGCCTTTAGCTGGGCCGGTACATTATGGTCTGCAAAATCTCGTGGGCCTTTAGCTGGGTCGGCCCATTATGGTCCGCAAAATCTTGTGGGCCTTTAGTTGGGCCAGCCCATTTAAACTTTATGGGCCACTTTTGGGCTGGTCCACGTGTCAACATATCATAGGCGCATCTCACCCATTGGATGAGTGACACCTGTGCCAACGCAGAGCTGGCACGTGTTTCCTCCAGCCAATGATGATTTTACACGTGGAAAATCCCCATTGGTCCAGGCTGTTAACGGGCTATCGGATCCAAAACCGGACCCGACAGCTTAACGGTGTTCCGTTACGATGGATGCTAGGTGTCGGTCACCTTTGACGAAAGCACTTCTGTGACGCGCGATTTATCGTCATGGAAGTGGACACTTCTATGATGATAATTTTGGTAATGTCATGGAACACTTCTACGATAGCACATGTATGACTATCTTGATTCTGTCATAAAATCATCATGGATGTACATGCATGACAGAAAATGTGACCTGCTATGACAAACACGTATCATCATGGAAGTGTATTTTTTTGTAGTGAAGTGACACACAGTTCTGCTTCTTTTAAGACCAATAGATAAGAGGTCGTCCTAGAAAGTGACATGTGCCTGATGTAGACTTGCGATCAACCTTGTCACCAGCATAATCAGCATCTGAGAATCCAACTAGATCAAACTCTGAGCCCTTTTGTTACCATAATCCTAGCGTTGGGGTGTGAGCCAAACATTGAAGAATTTGCTTCACCGTGGGGTGATGCGACTCCTTTGGCGCCGCTTGGAATCGGGCACACATGCAAATGCTAAGCATTATATTTGTCCTAGATGCACATAGGTACAATAAGGAACCAATCATGGAGCAATATACCTTTTGATCGGGCTCTTTACCATTGTTGTTGGGGCCCAATTGGCCTTCGGTTGGCATTGGCGCCATGTACCCTTTGCAATCTTGCATTCCAAACTTCTTCAGACAATCTTTGATGTACTTTTCTTGCGATATGAAGATGCCATTTCTCTGTTGATGAATTTCAAGACCAAGGTAGAATTTCAGCTCTCCCATCATGGACATCTGATATTGCTCTTGCATCATATGCCCAAACTCATCACTTTATGTCTTGTCAGTGTAGCCGAAGATAATGTCATCCATATAGATTTGGCATAGAAACAACTCTCCATCATATGTCTTTGTGAGGATAGTGGGGTCTAGAGAACCAGGTTCAAAGCCTTTGCTCTTCAAGAAGCCTTTGTGTGTGTCATACCAAGCACGAGGAGCTTGTTTGAGGCCATACAGTGCCTTGTTGAGCTTGTAGACCATATCAGGACGCTTTGGATCTTCAAAACTAGGTGGTTGAGCTACATATACTTCTTCTTCAATCTTGGCATTGAGGAAAGCACTTTTCACATCCATTTGATAGAGAAGGATGTTGTCGTGGTTAGGATAGGCTAGCAGTATGCGAATGGCTTCAAGCCTAGCCACAGGTGCAAAGGTTTCATCGAAGTCAATTCCCTCCACTTGTGTGTAACCTTGTGGAATGAGATGAGCTTTATTTTGACCACTTGTTGATGTTCATCTTGTTTGTTGCGATAGATCCATTTGGTGTCAATAATATTGTGCTTGCGGGGATCAGGACGCTTGACTAGCTCCCAGACATTGTTGAGCTCAAATTGTTGAAGCTCTTCTTGCATAGCTTGAATCCATTTAGGATCCATAAAGGCTTCATCAACTTTCTTGGGTTCAGATATTGAGATGAATGCAAAGTGCCCACAGAAGTTTGCTAGTTGCGTAGCTCTTGATCAAGTAAGAGGACTAGGTGCATTGTTACTATCATGAATCTTCTCAATCCGAACTTCATTGGTCACGTGAGGATGAACAGGGCGAAGACTTTGCTCTTGTTGGTCATTGTCTTCATCTTTAGCATTATCTTCAGGTTGAGCATTGTCTTCGGGTTGAGTAGGTGCTCGAATAACAATTTCCTCTTATGCCCGTTCCTCGGTGGGTATGATTTCTCCAGTGCCCATTAGCTTGATAGATTCACTAGAAGAAGCTTCATCTAGCACATTTGGCAGGTGCTCTCTTTGCGGGTTGTTAGTCTCATCGAACCGCACATCTACAGTTTCAACCACTTTATAGTGAAAGAGGTTAAAGACCCTATAGGCGTGCGAATCCTTTTTGTAACCAAGCATAAAACCTTAATGTGCTTTCGGTGCAAATTTGGAAGTGTGATGTCGATCCTTGATCCAGCAGCTAGCACCGAAGACTTTGAAATAGCTAATGTTTGGCTTCTTACCAATGAGCAGTTCAAAGGATGTCTTCTTGAAGAATTTATGAAGATAAACTCTGTTAATGATATGGCATGCAGTATCAATGGCTTCAGGCCAGAACTTTCTTGGAGTCTTATACTCATCAAGCATCGTACGAGACATCTCAATGAGGGTCCTATTCTTGCGCTCCACGACACCATTCTACTATGGTGTGTATGGAGCAGAGAGCTCATGAGTGATGCCCAGTGTATCAAGATAAGTGTCGAGGCTAGTGTTCTTGAATTCTATGCCATTGTCACTCTTGATGTGCTTGATCTTGATGCCATAGTTAGTTGTGGCGCGATTGGTGAATCGGCTGAAGACATCCTGCACTTCAGTCTTGTAGAGAATTATGTGCACCCAAGTATATCTAGAATAATCATCAACAATTATGAAGGCATAAAGATGTGCAGTGGTAGTAAGGTTAGAGTAGTGAGGAGGGCCAAATAAGTCCATGGGTAATAGCTCGAAGGGACGTGAAGTCGTCATGATTGTCTTCGAGGGATGTTTTGCCCTAGTCATCTTCCCAGTTTCACAAGCACCACATAGATGATCCTTTTTGAACTTAACACCCTTGATGCCAATAATATGCTTCTTCTTCACAAGAGTGTGCAAGTTCCTCATGCCCACATGTCCTAGCCTTCGATGCCAAAGCCAACACTCTGAAGCTTTTGCTAGAAGATATACGTCAAGCTGTGGTCCTACGGAGAAATCTACCATATACAGATCACATCTTTGATAACCTTCAAAGACTAGAGATTTTTCAGAAGCCATAAGAACAAGGAAATGATATTTTCCAAATATCATTATCATGTCAAGATCACAAAGCATTGATACAGACATTAAGTTGTATCCAAGGGATTCAACAAGCATCACTTTATCCATGTGTTGATCCTTTGAGATAGCAACTCTACCTAGGCCCAATACCTTGCTTTTACCAGTGTCAGCAAATGTGATATGGCTTTTAGTAGATGGTCGGAGAGTTGAATTCATGAGAAGACTTCGATTACCAAGCATGTGGTTAGTGCATCCACTGTCCATAATCCATTCAGTAGCTTTTGGAGTCGTACCCTACAGTGCAGTTAGCGGGATAGGCTTCACCAAGAGTACTGTGAAGCACAAACATATGACAAACAAGCATACTATCAAAATTAAGATTCTTGGATGGTAAGATGGGATGCTCATCAAGAAATCCAGGGATGAAATAAATGGTAAGACCATTTTGGCACTTTATCTTGCGCCCCACAAGATGTTTTAGGTCCCCAACATTGTCTTCAGAAGTCAATGATTTTTGGCTGGAGACCTTCCCTGCAAGAGAAGTTAATTCTTCTTAACCACCCACATCTTAAGGGGTGGCTTAGAAGCAATGAGTCTAAGTGCAGCATCTGAGAACTTTGGCTTTCGAGCCCTAGCAAATAATTTTGCAGGAGGTGAATATTACTCATAAGAATATGCAGAAAAGTTCTTTGACTTGTGAACATAGAGGTTCGAAGAACACGCTCATATTCATGAGTATGATGATAGTTTCCCTGCAAAACATTGGCGTTAGGGTGACCTTGTGAGGTCCTCTTTCTGTATGAAGCCTTTGGGCCATATGAAGCCTTTGGTCTGAGTTTTGTCTTCTTCCCTTGTGGTGTCATGATGACATTCACAGGAAGCTTCTCAAGACAACTTTTAGGAACCCAGATCTTCTTCATTGGAGACCCATTCCTGTAGTTAGTTCCAATAAACCTGGCAAACACTTCACCGTTCTGATTCTTGAACAGTTTATAATTTGAGTCAAATGACTCATCAATGACAATAGGGTTAGCACAAGTGAAGCCAGATAAGGTGTATGGATCCACTGAAGAACCCTTTGCAGCAACCCATGTGGTTTTGGGGTACTGCTCAGGCTTCTAGTAAGAACCATCAGCATTCATTTTCCTCTCGAAACCAACACCCTCTTTCCTTGGGTTTTAATTCAGAATCTGTTTCTTGAGGACATCACATGGTGTCTGATCCTCAGAAGAGGGGTTAGTTATCACATCAGCAGTTGAAGATATTACAATTTCAGAAGGAGTGGAACATTCAGCAATAGAGATAGCATTGTCACGCTTAAGGCATTTTAGGCAAGGTGGCACAAAATCTTCCTGGGCGGAACTGATCTGTTGAGCGAGTAGTGAATCCTTTTATTTTTGAAGATGTTCGTGAGACACACTCAGTTTCTCTAGATCTTCCTTCCTTTGAAGATAATCATAGGAAAGCTTCTCATGAGTAGTTGTGAAGGTTTCATGATGACTTTCATGTTCCTTGTACTTAACACGAAGATTTTTGATGTCTTCAATTAAGGACTGAGTTTGATTCATTTCTCGTCCAACAGGTCATCGCTTTTGTCTAGCAATTTTTGAATCTTTTCAATGCTTGTTTGTTATTTAGTTGCAATTTTAGCAAGAGTCTTATAGATGAGTTTGGATTCACATTCAGAGTCATCTTCACCGGAGGTCTGAAAGTAAGACTCACGTGAGTTTACCTTGGCACCTTGTGCCATGAAGCAGTAGGTTGGAGCAGACTCGTCTTCATCACTGGCCTCAGCGTCGGCGATGTGACCATTGTCTTCAGTGTTGAAGATGGATCCAAAGTTAGATCTAGGCTTGCCACGCCTGAATCAGACTCCTCCTCAGACTCCACCTCTGCCTCCTTAGAAGTTGATTCCTCCTATGAATCATTTTCCTTCCCAATGAAAGCACGTGCCTTGCCAGATGAGCTCTTATTGTAGGATGAAGACTTTGAAGAAGACATTTAGGATTTCTTCTTCTTATTATTGTCGGAGTTGTATTCCTTGCTCTTCTTCTTCTTCTTCTTCTTCTTCTTCTTCTTCTTCTTCCTCTTTGCTTCCTTGTCCCATTGAGGACATTTAGATATGTAGTGACCTGGCTTCTTGCATTTGTGGCGTGTTCTCTTCATGTGGTCACGAGTGGAAGCCTCATCGTTCTTGGAGCTGAAACTTGAAGACTTTCCGAAGCGATTCTTCTTGGAGAACTTTTGGAACTTTCTCACAAGCATTGCTAGTTCTTTGTCAATGTCTTCAGGATCATCAAAACTGTAGTCAGATTCTTCTTCAGATGAGGAAACAACTTTGGCCTTCAAAGCACGGGATCGACCATAGTTGGGGCCATAGATATCTCTCTTATTAGATAGCTGGATCTCATGTGTGTTGAGCCTCTAAAGTATGTCATATGGATTGAGATCTTTGAAGTAAGGGCGCTCTTGGATCATCAGGGCCAAAGTGTCAGATGTGCTGTCAAGTGGCTTCTTCAGTATTTCATGCTTGGTGATCTCAGTGGTGCCGAGTGCGTGAAGCTCATTTGTGATATCAGCAAGGCGGTCGAACGTGAGCTGGACATTCTCATTGTCATTCCTCTTGAATCGGTTGAAGAGATTGCGAAGCACATCTATTCTTGGGTCTCTCTGTGTTGAGACGCCTTTGTTGACCTTAGACAACCAGTCCCAGACTAGCTTCACAGTTTCCAGAGCGCTCACATGGCCATACTGCCCTTTGGTTAGATGACCACAAATGATGTTCATGGCGGTTGAGTCCAATTTTGTGAACCACTTAACATCGACAGCGGTGACACCTTCACCGACTTTGGGAACGCCTGTCTTGACGATGTACCAAAGGTCGATATTAATGGCTTCAAGATGCATGCACTATTCTTCCAGTAGGGGTAATCAGTGCTATCAAAGATGGGACACGCAACAGAGACCTTGATTATCCCAGCAGTCCACATAGCTAAAACTCCATGTGGTTAAACTGAATCACACAGAACAAGGGAGCACCTTGCTCTGGTACCAATTGAAAGTGCTAGTTACCGAGTAGAGGGGGGGTGAATAGGCGATTTTTATGGAAGTCTTCAAAGAATCAATGTCTTCAAAGACAGACAACTAAAATGAACCTATATGATATGCAGTGGAAGATAAACAACACTAGACATGCCATAGTCAAGTAAGCAATACAGTGAAAGCACGAAGGCAAATAACAGCTAGGTAAAATAGATCGGAATAGGAAGATGTAGGACCTTGAAGTATGTCTAGAGGGGGGTGATTAGACTACTTGACCAATTAAAAACTTAACCTTTTCCCAATTTTAGAGTTTGGCAGATTTTAGCTATATTTGGACAAGTCAAGCAATCATCACACAATTCAAGCAAACATGCAAAGAGTATATAGGCAGCCGAAATTAAAGCATGCAACTTGCAAGAAAGTAAGGGGAAGGGTTTGGAGGATTCAAACGCAGTTGGAGACACAGATGTTTTTGTCGTGGTTCCGATAGGTGGTGCTATCGTACATCCACGTTGATGGAGACTTCAACCCATGAAGGGTAACGGCTACGTGAGTCCACAGAGGGCTCCACACAAGAAGGGTCCACGAAGAAGCAACCTTGTCTATCCCACCATGGCCGTCGCCCACGAAGGACTTGCCTCACTAGCGGTAGATCTTCACGAAGTAGGTGATCTCCTTGCCCTTACAAACTCCTTGGTTCAACTCCACAATCTTGTCGGAGGCTCCCAAGTGACACCTAGCCAATCTAGGAGACACCACTCTCCAAGAAGTAACAAATGGTGTGTTGATGATGAACTCCTTGCTCTTGTGCTTCAAATGATAGTCTCCCCAACACAACTCTCTCTCATAGGATTTGGATCTGGTGGAAAGAAGATTTGAGTGGAAAGCAACTTGGGGAAGGCTAGAGATCAAGATTCATATGGTAGGAATGGAATATCTTGGCCTCAACACATGAGTAGGTGGTTCTCTCTCAGAACTGGTAAGTTGGAAGTGTAGGTTTGTTCTGATGGCTCTCTCCACGAATGAAGAGGAGGTGGAGGGGTATATATAGCCTCCACACAAAATCTAACCGTTACACACAATTTACCAATCTCGGTGGGACCGAATCAACAAACTCGGTCGGACCGATTCAGTAAACCTAGTGACCGTTAGGATTTTCGGTGGGACTGACATGCAACTCGGTAGGACCGATATGGTTAGGGTTAGGGCATAACGTAATCTCGGTGAGACCGATTACACAAACTCGGTGAGACCGATTTTGGTAATTAGCTAACCAGAGAGTTGGTCAGGTAAACTCGGTGGGACCGATCCGCTCTTTTCGGTGAGACCGAAATGTTACGAAAGGGAAACAGAGAGTTTACATTGCAATCTCGGTGGGACCGATCGCTCACTTCGGTTAGACCGAAACGTTACGAAGGGAAACAGAGAGATTACAATCCCATCTCGGTGAGACCGAGATCCCTATCGGTGAGACCGATTTGCCTAGGGTTTGTGGCAGTGGCTATGACATCTGAACTCGGTGGCGCCGGATAGAAAGAATCGGTGTGACCGATTTTGACTTTAGGTTTAGGTCATATGTGGATGTGGGAAAGTAGTTGAGGGTATTTGGAGCATATCACTAAGCACTTGAAGCAAGAGGCTCATTAAGCAACACCTCATCCCTCCTTGATAGTATTGGCTTTTCCTATAGACTCAATGTGATCTTGGATCACTAAAATGTAAAATGAAGAGTCTTGAGCTTTTGAGCTTGAGCCAATCCTTTGTCCTTGATATTTTGAGGGATCCACTTTCATAATCCATGCCATGCCATTCATTGAGCTTTCCTGAAATATTTGTCTTGGAATAGCATTAGCTCAATGAGCTATATGTTGTTATGAATTACCAAAACCACCTAGGGATAGTTGCACTTTCAATCTCCCCCTTTTTGGTAATTGATGACAACATATAGATCAAAGCTTCGACAAATGATAATAAGATTGAAAAACATCGTCGCTTTGAGAAGTATGTGATAAGCAAGAGCTCCCCCTAAATTTGTGCATAGTTTAAAAAATTTGCTTTGGAGTGCAAATGCACAAGGAATTAGGCTCATGGGTTACTCTTCCATGTCACATACATCTTGGTGGAGCGCTCAAAATAATAAAGATTGAATACATGCACTCATCACCAAGCAAAGTGAATGATCATATAAGGATAGGTAAGATAATATCATCAAACATGCATAAGTGTAGCTTATGATCAAACACATGATCATCAATGTCTCACAGGTTATTGCATAGTATCTCAAGCAATTGAAATCAAACAAAGTTCAACCAAGAAGACAAGAGAGACCAAAAGCAACACACTCTCTCTCGAAGCCTATGATCTATACATTTTCTCCCCCTTTGGCAACAAGTTACCAAAAAGTTCATAGAAAATGCATAGTGCTAGATCGACTCTCAGGCTTGGTCTTCAGGTGGTGGTGGTGTCCGAGATAACTCCTAGAATGAAGGCTTCAGTTGATGTAGATGGAGCTGGAGGAGTTGGTGCTGGAGCTGGTTGCACTGGAGCTGTAGGAGCTGTAGCTGGTGCTGATGATGTGGCTCTAGTGTCTGTCACTGGCTCTGCAGCTGACCTCTGAGCTCTAGGCACTCTAGAAAATGCATCAGTGGTTGTTTTTCCCTTCCTCTCCTGCATGTCATCCTGAAGCTGTTCCACAACTGACTGAATCTCAGTTACTTTGACATCAAGATCATAGAATTTTTGTTCCATGATTCTTTCCAGGCTCTCCTGGTTTTGAGTTAGGGTGGCCATCCCCTTCTCAATCCTCAGTGTTGATGCTATCAAGTAACCAAGCTGCTCCTGTTTGTTCTTCAAAAAGTATTTAGATGCCTCCTCTTGAGTTGGCATCTTGGCAGCCTTCTCTTTCCTTGCCTTCTCCTTCTTCTCTTGAGCTTGCACTGATGATGGTTCATTCTCATTCATGACAACGTGATTGTCCTCAAAGTCTGGATAAAGAGCAAAATGTTCTTATCCAACAGATATTGTCTTGTGCCCATCTTTCAGTTAATCAACTCCTGAATCTGTGGGGCATATCCACAACTTCTCTTTTGATCTGCTGTAGTCCTTTTGATCATTTCAACCATAAGGCTCATGACCTTGAATTTCTGTGGCACATCAAATATGTGTAGCAAGTGAATTGCATGCCCTCTGATCATGTTGTGGTCACCTGATTTGGGCAAAAGAGTGTGCCTTAAGATCTAGTTGATCGTAGGCAGCCCTGACAGAAGAAAATGGACTGACCCAAACGAGAAAGTCTCAAGAGCTTTGTCTGGGATCTCCTTGTACATATGTGTCATAGTATTGTGTCCCATCTTCTTCTTGGCATATACATCCAAGTCATCTTCACTCTCCTCTGGGGCATTGTTCAGACTTGCCCATTCCTCTATGGTTGACTGGTATCTTGTTCCTTCAGACATCCAAACTATCCTCCCATATGGATAGAAGTGTGGTGTGGAGTAGAATTGCATAATGAGTTCATTATTCCAGTTGGTGAGCTTCTGCCCAACAAAATCTGCAACTCCACAAGCAACAAAGCTGTCATATACTCCAGGATAGTGTTCTTCATTCTCCTTAATGTAGGTCCAGTCGACCCACCTGATATCACACAATATGGGCTTCTTGTCCAACAAGATTGTCTCATAGAAGTCATGCTGCTCCTTGGTGTGGAACCTGTAATCTACAGCAGTCCTTCTCCTGGTGGCATATGGATCTGACAATCTCCATAGCCTCAACCCTGAGTCTCTCCTGATATTCATGTCCTCAGCCACAGGATGAGCATCATTGTGGTCTGGGATCTTGGGTTTGAGCTTCCTTAGGACCTGCCCTTCTTCATCTTCCTCAGCAGCAACATCAGGCATTGGGGCCTTGTTCTTCTCAGCTGCTGGTATACTCCTGGTATTCCTCTTAGGTGCAATCTTGGGCTTGGGGGCAGCTTTGGGTGCTTCTTTGGGCTTTGATGTTGCAGCCCCTGACTTTATAGCATCACCCATAAGCTTCTGTGCCTTGGGTGCTGGTTCAGCAACCTCTTCTCCCTCTTCCATCATGGAAGGTTGACCAACAACTCTGGCCATGGTCTTCTTGACCCTTTCCTTCCTTTTCTTTCCTTCTGCAGCTGGCTCTTTGGGATCAGGCTTTTCAGGTACTTGAGTTGATCCTCTGGCTTTGGACATTGGTTGTCTTCCTGCAGGCCTTTTGATCTTCATGCCTGGCTTTACTGCAGTTGAGCTGTGCACCTTCTTGAGCACTACCTTCTTGGAAGTAGCCTCATCTTCAACAGCCACATAATCCTCATCCTCAGAGTCTGAGGTTCTCTTCCTTCTTGCTCTTGTGGCTGCTTTGGGCAAATTGCTTGGAGTGCTTCTGCTCCCTTCATCTGAGCTGCTAGAGGGACTAGTGCCCTCACTCATGTGAATCTGCTCTGCTGACTTGTTCTGACTATCACTTTGGTCTGACATGCTGCAAATCACTGACTGCTGACCCTGTGAATAGTTATAGATGAGATAGAATGGATGAGCATCACAAAATGCAGAGATTTTTGCAAAAGAATGATTCAAAAAAAACTTAGTTTTAGTTTCCACAGAAAGCATTTCGGATCTACCGATTTTCAAACTCGGTGATACCGAAGCAGTTTTGGAACCTAAACTAGTGAACTCGGTCAGACCGAGTCACAGTTCGGTGGCACCGAGACTGCTAGGGTTTCACAAAGTTCTAAAATCGGTCACACCGATTTGTAATTCTCGGTCAGACCGAGACTTACTAGTGCAATGGCGTTAGCCAAATCGGTGGGACCGAGTTTTTCAACTCGGTGGGTCCGAGATGGTTTTGGCAGAAACCTAACCCTAAATTTTCGAATCACATCTATTCTAAGAATCGCATTGACTGGATAGGAGTGTTTCAATCGTGGCAAGATGCATTACGAACACAATGTGCTGAGAATCAGACGAGGATAGCACTGTGATCGAGTTCATACCCTAGTTCGGCGGTGAACTCGCTACGGCGGCAACGGCGGAGAAGAAATCCGTTGACGGCGGCGGAGACCAGCAACAGGAGGCGGCTGGCGACGAAGTCGACGATCCGTAGACCTGGTAGGCAGAGCGAGCTATGCGCGGGCGAAGAGTTTCGGAGAAAGTTTTCCAAAATTTGCCCGTGAGTATATATAGCCCGACACTGTCGGTGTGACCGAGTGGAACAACTCGGTGGCACCGAGATGCATAACTGTATACAGTTACAGCAACTCGGTGTGACCGAAAAGTTCAAATCGGTTGCACCGAGATTGAAAACCTAGATCGACTTAGTGATCTCGGTAGGACCGAAATGGAGGAATCGGTCAGACCGAAAATCACAAAGAAGTTTTGGAAGTTTAAGTCTATGACGAATCGGGGACTCCGAGTGCTCCTCACACAGAGTGGTTCGAATCTGACTTGATCAAATTTTGTGATGTAGCATGAATAGAGTTTGAGACGAGAAAAGCATAGATAGCTAGAGAAGGTTCTTAGGCATTCTTGTCCATCCACTTGGCCAAAGAAAAAGAAACCAATCAATCAAAACAACAAGTGGATGTCCTCGAATGAGTAAAATATGCAACCAACATGCTCACACAATAAAATGACAAATGAAATATGTGGCAAAGCATGCACAACCAATTCTAGCATCTATCAAACAATTGGCGATGACTAGGTCATCTATATATGAGTATATTGACTTAGGAGTCAAATGAGAACATTTGATCATAGGTCATACTCATCGTTTAAGCTCAAGTGGGGTTACCACTTTTACATAATGCATTGATGTGTTCACACCATTAGAGTTGCTTTGACTCAATTCTTAGAGTTAAGCTCCCCCTAGATGTGAGATCCCCCCTTTGAGGGATGAACTAACCTTGGGTTTTGTCGATGATGACTTCATGTAGGTGTTGAAGATGTGGATGCTCAATGTTGATGTAGATCTTTTGGAGCAATCCTTTGGAGTGAGTTGCACTTTCAATACCTACACGGGTTAGTCCCACAAGGAACAAACAAGAATATCCATAGACATAGAGTGATGCACACACAAGATGATGTCCATGAAATCATTAGGTTACCTTGTCCCTTGCCTTACCAACATGAGGGTTTGTGACTCCTTGAACTAGTGCAAGATGTGGAAGTTGATTGCACTTGTCCTTGCCATAATGATATGAGTGAAGAATGTTGGCGGAGTCACCCTCAAGAACTCTCTAGTTCTTCTTCTTCGGGATCCACATCATCTTGATGGGAATCCTTGGTGTAGTAGTTGTGCTTGATGAAGTAGAACTTGACGTAGTCTTGGGAACCCACTTGACCAAGGCCTTAGGTGCTTCTTCAAATGCATCAATCTCCTCTTGAAGCTTGTCCTTGCCTTTGTTCTTGTGGTCTTGTGGTGGAAGATCATCTTGTGCTTGTGTTCCCTTGAAGGAAGTAGGATCATACTTCTCTTGTTGAGGAACAAACTTCGTCTTGGGGTATTGATCTTCTTCCCACTCAACTCCATTGGCATTGAACTTTCGTTCAAAACCAACACCTTGATTCTTCCGGTGCCTTCCTTGCTTGCGTACAATTTCCTCGAATTGCTTACTCCCGGCAAGGCTCTTGTATACACCTTTCTCTATAATTCCCTTCAATAAGCTATTTTCTTGCTCAAGTGTAACTTGGCTAAGAGAATCATTAGTGGAATCAAGAGAACTACTAGAAGCAACAATATTGGATTTAGCATTGTTATTGTTACTACTAGATGAAGAATCTTTCTTGTTCTTGTTACTAGACTTGACTTGAGGCATGTAAGTAGATAAGAGTAAACGCTTGGCAATATAAGAAGAACTTTTCTTGCGAAGATCATCATTGATTGCCTTTAAGAACTCATGCTCTTGCTCAAGATTGAGCTTTTCAAAGCGTAACTTCTCATGAGCCCTTAAAAGTTCTCGATGATTTTCGAAGATAGTTTCATGAGCTAACTTAAGAGTGTTTAGTTCTTTAGTTAGAAGCTCAATCTTCTCCTTATCATTGTCATTCGTTTTATCTTGTTTAGCATGATTAATTGACGTTTCATCATAGTATTCATCACTAGAGTTGTCAATAAGTAAATCATCATCACCTAGCAAGTCATCTTCATCACTATTAAAATCAACATACTCGGGATGAGTTACCTTAGGGCCTTTAGCCATGAAGCATCTTCCAATTCCTTCATTTGGTGATTCAAAGATGTCGTAGGAGTTGGTCGACACAAGTGCTAGACCGGCAACACCTTCATCTTGAGTATGTTCGGAGTCGGAGTGATAGCTTCTCTCGGAGTGATGTTCAGAGTCGGAACCGGATACCCATTCACCAACATGAGCTTGATGTCTTCGTTTTGTGTAGCTCCTTGATGACTTGTCCTTCCTTTCCGAATCCTTGCTTCTCCGTGAGGGTCTTCGTTCATAACGATCATCTCTACTCCTCCTCTCTCTTGGTGGTGATTCTTCTCTTCTACTTCTTCTTTTAGGAGAATCTTCTCTTCTTTTGTAGGGTGCCGTACACTCATTGGAATAGTGTCCGGGTCTCCCACAATTGTAGCAATTGCGCTCTCGACTGGAAGATCTTTTGTCATTGTAGGACCTTGACTTAGAGCTTCTTTCTTTGCCTCTACTCTTGTAGAATTTGTTGAAATTCTTCACCATTAAGCTCAATTCTTCATTGAAGGTTTGTTTCTCACTTGATGATGTGGGGGCTTCACATGAGGCTTTGTAAGCACCACTTGACCTGTCGTGAAGTTCCTCCTTATCCTTGAGTGACATCTCATGAGCAACAATTCTACCAATGACTTCTGTTGGCTTGAGATTCTTGTAATTGGGCATCATTTGAATCAATGTGCACACGGTATCATATTTTCCATCCAATGCTCTTAGGATCTTCTTGATGATGAATCTGTCGGTCATCTCTTCACTCCCTAAGCCGGCAATCTCATTTGTGATAAGAGCAAGCCTAGAGTACATTTCAGCGACACCTTCACCATCCTTCATTTTGAACTTGTCAAGCTGACTTTGGAGCACATCCAACTTGGATTCCTTGACGGAGTCGGTACCTTCATGCATATCAATCAAAGTGTCCCAAATTTCCTTTGCATTCTCAAGACGGCTGATTTTGTTGAATTCTTCGGGGCACAAGCCATTGAAGAGGATATCACAAGCTTGAGCGTTGTATTGCAGCATCTTCAATTCATCCGGATTAGCTTCACGGTTCGGCTCTCTCCCATCAAAGAATTCACCTTGCAAGCCAATACAAACAATAGCCCAAACGGCGGGGTTATGTCCGAGAATATGCATTTTCATCTTATGCTTCCAACTAGCAAAATTAGTACCATCAAAGTAAGGACCTCTACGGTGATAATTTCCCTCGCTAGACGCCATACTCTCCTAGGTTGTGAAACCAAGGCTATGACCACCAAAAGCTATGGAAATCAAAGCAAATGGAGACCAAAGCTCTGATACCACTTGTAGGACCTTGAAGTATGTCTAGAGGGGGGTGATTAGACTACTTGACCAATTAAAAACTTAACCTTTTCCCAATTTTAGAGTTTGGCAGATTTTAGCTATATTTGGACAAGTCAAGCAATCATCACACAATTCAAGCAAGCATGCAAAGAGTATATAGGCAGCGGAAATTAAAGCATGCAACTTGCAAGAAAGTAAGGGGAAGGGTTTGGAGGATTCAAACGCAGTTGGAGACACGGATGTTTTTGTCGTGGTTCCGATAGGTGGTGCTATCGTACATCCACGTTGATGGAGACTTCAACCCACGAAGGGTAACGGCTGCGCGAGTCCACGGAGGGCTCCACCCAAGAAGGGTCCACGAAGAAGCAACCTTGTCTATCCCACCATGGCCGTCGCCCACGAAGGACTTACCTCACTAGCGGTAGATCTTCACGAAGTAGGCGATCTCCTTGCCCTTACAAACTCCTTGGTTCAACTCCACAATCTTGTTGGAGGCTCCCAAGTGACACCTAGCCAATCTAGGAGACACCACTCTCCAAGAAGTAACAAATGGTGCGTTAATGATGAACTCCTTGCTCTTGTGCTTCAAATGATAGTCTCCCCAACACTCAACTCTCTCTCATAGGATTTGGATCTGGTGGAAAGAAGATTTGAGTGGAAAGCAACTTGGGGAAGGCTAGAGATCAAGATTCATATGGTAGGAATGGAATATCTTGGCCTCAACACATGAGTAGGTGGTTCTCTCTCAGAACTGGTAAGTTGGAAGTGTAGGTTTTTTCTAATGGCTCTCTACATGAATGAAGAGGAGGTGGAGGGGTATATATAGCCTCCACACAAAATCTAACTGTTACACATAATTTACCAATCTCGGTGGGACCAAATCAACAAACTCGGTCGAACCGATTCAGTAAACCTAGTGACCATTAGGATTTTCGGTGGGACTGGCATGCAACTCGGTAGGACCGATATGGTTAGGGTTAGGGCATAAGTTAATCTCGGTGAGACCGATTACGCAAACTCGATGAGACCAATTTTGGTAATTAGCTAAGAGAGTTGGTCAGGTAAACTCGGTGGGACCTATCCGCTATTTTCGGTGAGACCGAAATGTTACGAAAGGGAAACAGAGAGTTTACATTGCAATCTCGGTGGGACCGATCGCTCACTTCAGTTAGACCGAAATGTTACGAAGTGAAACAGAGAGATTACAATCCCATCTCAGTGAGACCGAGATCCCTATCGGTTAGACCGATTTGCCTAAGGTTTGTGGCAGTGGCTATGACATCTGAACTCGGTGGCACCGGATAGAAAGAATCGGTGTGACCGATTTTGACTTTAGGTTTAGGTCATATGTGGATGTGGGGAAGTAGTTGAGGGTATTTGGAGCATATCACTAAGCACTTTAAGCAAGAGGCTCATTAAGCAACACCTCATCCCTCCTTGATAGCATTGGCTTTTCCTATAGACTCAATGTGATCTTGGATCACTAAAATGTAAAATGAAGAGTCTAGAGCTTTTGAGCTTGAGCCAATCCTTTGTCCTTGATATTTTGAGGGATCCACTTTCATCATCCATGCCATGCCATTCATTGAGCTTTCCTGAAATATTTGTCTTGGAATAGCATTAGCTCAATGAGCTATATGTTGTTATGAATTACCAAAACCACCTAGGGATAGTTGCACTTTCAGAAGACAGTATGAAGCGAATTATGCAATCAAAGAGATTGTCTTCACACCGTGAAGCCAAATAAGGTAACCAAGCAATGACTTCATGAAGCTAAATAGTAAATAAAGGGAAAGTGATAGAACCATTAGCTCGACGAAGACAAGGATTTGGTAGACCAGTTCCAGTTGCTGTGACAACTGTACGTCTGGTTAGAGAGGTTGAGATTTAACTCAGAAGACCACGTCTTCACCTTATTCCCCTCGAGCTAAGGACACTTAGTCCTCTCCTAATCACTCTGGTAAGTCTTCAAGGTAGACTTCAAACCTTCACAGACTCCGTTCACGGACAATCCACAATGATTCTTGGATCCTCAGAACATGACGCCTAACCGACTGGAGGATACACAGTCCTTAAGTGTAATAAGTCTTCAGATCACACGGGCAGAAAGCTTCAGTGATGCCTAACACTCTTTGGCTCTGGGTGTTGTGGGCTTTGTCCTCGCAAGGGTTTTCTCTCTCAAAGGCTTCTAAGGTGGTTGGTCTCAAACGACAAAAGTCGTGCACTAACTCTCAGCAGCCATCAAATTATGGTGTAGGGGGGTATTTATAGCCAGGAGCCAACCTAACCTTATATGTCCAAAATGACCCTGGGTCACTAAGGAACCGACACGTGTCCAACATTCGGATTTCAAACACGCGCGGCAACTTGACTTGGGCTACGAGCAAAGCTAACTCATCCAACTCTGGATAAGATTTACTCTCATTGTCTTCACTCGAAGACATAGGATTTGGGTTGAGCATCACATCAGTTTTTCTAACTTTGTTCACTTGGACCCCACTTAACAGTTCGGTGGTTCCTATGACACAAGAAAGAAGAGAATGAAACTACGAAAGAAATTATGTGTTCGCACTCCATTGTCTTCAAGTGTATGTCTTCACATATCATTATCTTCGACGTGAATGTCTTCACGAACCACCATTGTCTTCAATGTCTTCAGACATTTTTAGGGGTCTTCTCTAGTAGGTGAACTGAATCAATGAGGGACTTCTACCTGTGTTATCCTGCAATTCTTACAAACACATTAGTGCCTCAACCACGTTTGTCGTCAATACTCCAAAACCAACTAGGGGTGGCACTAGATGCTCTTACAATCTCCCCCTTTTTGGTGATTGATGACAAAATGGTTGAAGTTTTCAACGGGGATAAAGATATGTGAAGTTAAAGAACATGGTCATTGGCTTCATGAAGTTACAAGGGCTCCCCCTAAAGATGTGCATATAAGTAATTTGCCTTTGAATGCAAATGCACATGGCAGGTTCTGCTTTGTGGAGATCTCCTTTAATTCATGAAGACAATTCATCATGCATACAAAAATGTAGTAAAGATAATGACATACACAATGAGAAATGGGCATCTGCAGAATGCGGGATTTATCATCACAATAAAAGGTAGTAGCAAAAGTGGCAGACAACATCAAGGTTTAAGTGTTACAACTGATCAAAACCAATAGTTCAAGAAAGAGAGTTGCAAAACTTAACAAAAATAAGCACCCGACCCATATAGACTCGCTTGAAGACTATCAACTCATATTTTTCTCCCCCTTTTGTCAGGAATAGCCAAAAAGGAATGAAGACATAGAGTGTCTAAGCGTTCCCTGGAGGTGTTGGTGAAGATGTTGGGGCAGCTGGGTCGATGTTGGAGTGGGCGGCGCAGAAGGGCGTGATGCAGAATCGTGATGAAGTGAAGCCATAACTGGTGAAGTGGTGTCTTCCCCCTCATCAATGGCTCGCGCAACAATAGTTGGAGCCAAAGATGAGTACTCAGAATTTTCAATAGATGGTGTTGGACGCCAACTTGCTGACTATGGAGGCCTGGAGTCAAATTTGAAACGTTCAGTGAAGCCATCTGCTTGAAGTTCATCTTCGGAGCATAGCAGTGTGAGGCTCTTCCAGGCATGCCGACAGGCTTCATGAGCAACAATCGAGTTCTTGATGCCAAGATTGCGTAGCCGATTGACATTAACAAGATAACTTTGCATCTAGCACTTCATCCAATCATGATGTCTATCCTGCTTATGATGAAAGTGAAACAGGAAGCTCTCTCTCATTGAGAACAGGAGCACACTTCTGAGGCCTTTGGGCTATTGTGCTGGCTATAGCATCAGTGGGAGCATGATGCGGTAGCCCAAGCCAACCGACGAGATGAGCAGCAACAGTTGGTGGATTCGGCACATGGATGCCATCAAGTGGTTGTGTGAAGCTTTGGAAGGCAACATTGTGTTCACGCACAGGTTCCTTGGCAGGCTCATGATATATGGCTTCATAAGACATATCCACTTTAGGCACAAATATAACATGATTGTGCACTGAAGCTTGATAGTTAATGGTAGATTGAAGCTTGATCAGCCGCATGACCCATGGTGCATAGAATTTGAGGCCAAACAGATCAATGCCAGAAGCTGCCAACTAACAGATAAGGAAATATTGAGTATTGAACTTGATGCCATTGATGATGTAGAAGACCAATGTCTTCATGGTGCCTTCAATCTTGGCATGAGGAGAATGCCCTTTGATTGGCCATAGAGTATGCCTCAGTACATGATATATGGTGCGTCGCAAATACTCGAGGTCATTGACCAAGAAGTCCTTGGGGTACTCAGCATCGACGGGCAAATGCTTCATCATGCTTAACATTTGGCTCATGTTGGGCTCTGGCTTCTGAAAGATGCTCTCTAGTTCTTGTTCATAGCATGGACAACCTGGCTCACAGAGATCACCACGAGTGGGCAGGGAGGTAAGCTCGATGATGACTTGAGCTTTGGCTTCATGATGTACATCACCTGACATCCACTCAAGGACCCATATCTTTGGATCCCTGTTGTAGCCTGAGATATGAAGGATGGCATAAAATTGAAGCAAGAGCTCCTCGTTCAAGTGATCCTTGTCGGTGACAAATGGGAGCAAGCCAACTTCATGAAAGCAATCAAGAGCTTCTTCAAGGAAAGGGAGTCCAGTCATGGCATCACAACAAAGGTGCTTGTGAGGGAAGATCCTGCCCTGGTTGTACAAGATGCAAGAGTAATAGCTTCACTGTTGATGGCTCTAGAACCTGCCAGAATATATATTGGGCTTCTTGTAAGGATTCTTGGCACTGTCAAAGAAAGCGTTGTGCTCATTGAATCCTAAGACACTAAAAGAACCCTGAGTTGTGACAGCACTAGGAAGCCTTGGCAATCTTGGTTGTGGCTTCTGAGTCTGAGGCATGTGCTCAATGTGGTAGTCATATTGGGGACCAGGAGCAATAGGAGGTGTCATGATCGTCCATCGGACACTGATCAGCTCACCTTCACGATTGACGGCCTTTTCAATAGTGTGTGGCACAGGTGTAGGAGCTACATCATTAGTCTGAGGGTCTTCTGTGGCTTCAGGGGCTTCAGACTGAAGGATGGCTTCAGGATGCACATTGTCTTCAGCCATGAGAACATCATTGGCTTCAGATGAGTGTTAGTAGCACCAACATCCATAGTGGTTTCAGGAGCTTCAAGAATTAGTGCGCCAGGCACAATTAGATCTTGATTCACAATTGGTTCAGTGGTAGGGGGAATAACAACATGTTCTTCTTCTTTTTCCTCGGCTGATGCAGCATGAATATCTTCAGCCTCTTTGGCTTCAGATTCATGAGAAGTTTCTAAGGGGATGGCTTTAGGGAACACTTGATGTGCTACTGAGCTTGTGGCTTGCACATCCTCCTCGGGATGCTGGACATGGAGACCGTTGGCCTTGGGCCTCTGTGAAGTCTTCGGAAAGATGGAAACGCCTGCGGTGATGGAGTGGTCTTTTCCATGTCTTCGGGGGTGTCTTGTGGAGTCTCAATCATAGGAGTGGTTGCTTGAGCTGGTGGAGTGCGCGGAATGACTTCATGGGCTGGAGCATTTGGGTGTTGCTCTTTCCAGAAATCATCATGAGTGATTGGCATCAGAGGACCGCCAATGTTGATCTGTTCACTGCTCATGGGAGCAGGCGATGATACCGGTTTTGGCATGATTTGGGGAATCTGAGGAAGGACTACATCATCTTCAACATTGTCTTTGAGACCAATGTCTTCAACTGCGATGGTGTCAGCAGCTGGTATCTCTTCAGACTCACGAGCCCCTGTGGTAGCAGACTCATGTACAATAAGATGTTTGTCGCGGTTGGAGGAGGCAGGCTGGGCAATAGAGATAGGTTCAACAAGCAGCGGCTCTTGAGGTGTAGATTGATTTTTTCTTGAAGACTTTGAAGGTTTTGTCTTCAACTTTTTCTTGGATGGAGCAGCATCAGAGGCTTCTTGGTGCTTTCGCTTCTTGTCTTCAGCCGTAGCCTACTTTGTCTTCTTCTTAGAAGCAGCTGATGGGACCTTTGGCTTCGATCTAGTCATACTGGCAGGGAAGACAATGCTTGGTCTTTCCTGCCTTGGAGCTGCAGTCTCAGCTGGCACTGGCTTCTTATTCTTCATAGCCACCTTAGGGTCAATGCCTGGACGCCCAAGTGCTTTTTGCTTCAAGGCCTCATTATGGGCCTGAACACACTTCTCAGCATAGTACTTGAGGCGCTCACGTGAGCCCTTGGCTTCATCATGACGCTTGTGAAACTCAGCCTTGAGATCAGCTATCATAGCCTTGAAGTTCTGAACATCTCTAACACTAAGTTTGGCCATGTGCTTCTTGAAGACAGCTTTTTCATGGTCAATCTTGTTCTTCTGTTCGATGACCTTCTGAGAAATTGCGAGCTCTTTTGTGATGAAACCTTGGAAAGTTACACTGATGCCAATGGGAAGTTGCAGATCATCAATGGTGAGAGATGTGTCCTCAAACCATTCATCGATGAAGTTATTCAGTATATCAACATCAAACAGAAGCAAGTCTTGAAAGATTTTAGCCTCCTGTTTACTCTCGATTAGCAACTCAAGGGCATCATCATCAACGTCTTCATCACTTGATAGATCAATGGTATCCTCTTCATGTTGCAGGATACTTGCTGGAGTAAGGCCTTGCCCTGAGATCTCCTTAGTCTTCTTAGATATACACGACATGTCTTCAGACTGCACACTGGATTCATGAGGTGCATATTTCAATGGCTTCACTCATGAAGCTTTTTGTGCGGCATAAGATTTTGAAGCCTTAGCCTTCATCACAGGCTTTGGGGGCTCTGGAATTTCATTGTATTCCTCATCCTCAGCATCCTCTTCAATGCCGGCCCTTTGAGCAGCGTAGTGTGCAAGGAAAGATTCAAAGTATTCAAAAGGGCCAACAAGATTGGGCTCATCCACTCGACTCCCATCAAGCCTTGGTCGTGCTGGATCTGGGTTGAAGTCAATCCTGAATTTCTTCTTGTTCTAGACGGTAGAGTTCTTGGCAAACTAATAATTCTCTTCAAAGAGATTATCTTCATGACACCATCTGAGACTTCATGGGTCGGCATCCTTAGGCATTGGGCCTCTGACCATGCAAAGAAAGAAGCCTTTTGCAATGGCTTCAGCCTTAGTCTTTGGTTGAAGCTTCTTGTATATGATATCATCCCACGGTGGCCTCACAACATTCTTTTCTGCATACTCAGAAGTCACAAAATGATACAGAAACCATTCCTCTACCCAATATCTTCCAATCCATTGGACTCTTTACTTGCTTGACCATAGGTTTCGTCTGGATCGGACTTGTACATCTCATAAAGTTTAGGAGGCAGATCCATGGCAGTGTTACCATGACGCTGACGACCCCCCTTCTTTGCAGATTTCCACCTACCATTGGCTTCACACTGAAAGGCTTCACAATAGTATTTGGCTTTAGTTTGCTTGTCAGACAAGAACTGGCTTCATGTGATTCAATATGATGTTGTAAAAACTCTACAAATGAGTGCAGACTATGAGAACCAAGGGACTCTCCCACGGACATGTACCTGTGACAGCATTAGAGATGCGAGGGAAGGGGAAGAGGTCATATGCATTCTCAGAAGATTTTGACGATAACTCAGTTTGAAGACATTGACCTCATAGAGCAAAGACATTCACTTATTGATGTAAGTACAAGTGAGGAATAAGTACAAGTGAGGAATCTAACTAGTTGTGAAGCATAAGTGAAAGTCTTGCAAATTATGAGATGCAGAAGAGGAAAGATCCAAATTTGGAAGTGTAGAAACAACTTTTGGAAGATGTGGAGAGTTCATTGAATCAAATAAATGGTAAAAAGTGAGTTCTTATTTACCGCATGAAGAACTGCTAGAAGAGGCGGATGGAAGCCGAGCAGTCCAATCTCCCGCGCCCTAACTTGGCATTGGAAGACACCTACGGTGGCGGCAGGAGGAAGATGTCCGCGGTCGGCGCTTTGCCTCCGGCGATGATAGAAGCTAGTGACGGCGCTAGGGTTCGATCGAGACAGCAAGGGGAGTAGATTTTAATGACCGCGGGGGGTGTATTTATAAGGAGGGGTGACGGCTGAGTGAATTTACTTAGCTGCCCCTGGCAGTTCACATGTGAGGTACACATGGCATGCATGCAATAGCTTGAATGTCTTTGCACTCCATTGTCTTCAAGTTAATGTCTTCACACGTCATTATCTTCTATGTGAATGTATTCATGAAGCACCATTGTCTTCAATGTCCACATACATTTTTAGGGGTCATCTCTGGTAGGTAAACCGAATCTATGAGGGACTTCTACCTGTGTTATCCTGCAATTCTCACAAACACATTAGTCCATAGACCACGTTTGTCGTCAATACTCCAAAACCAACTAGGGGTGGCACTAGATGCACTTACACTAGGGAAGCCAAGACTTTGTCTCTCTCTCTCCCTACGGTGGAGACCTACCTATCTTATACTGGCCCGGTCCTCTTCCCCAAAAGCTCTAGGCGGGAAGGGAGTCCACAACGGACATATTTGAAGGGGGACAGTAGTACACACTATCCTGACTAAAGGTGGTCTTCGCTTGCAAAGCTTCTGGCTATGACGCGCTAGTGGGCTCGACAATGACCTCCGTCCCGACGAGCCCGTGGTCTTGGTCTCGTTGCACCGGAATGGAAACTTTTGGGGGATTCCTCAAGAACCTGTTGTCGGTGTCAAAACCGGCGGATCTCGGGTAGGGGGTCCCGAACTATGCGTCTAAGGCTAATGGTAATAGGAGACTGGGCACACGATGTTTACCCAGGTTCGGGCCCTCTCGATGGAGGCTACTTCCTACTTGATTGATCTTGATGATATGAGTATTACAAGAGTTGATCTACCACGAGATTAGAGAGGCTAAACTCTAGAAGCTAGCCTATGGTATGATTGTTGTTCATGATGATGATGGGTCCTATGGACTAAACCCTCTAGTTTATATAGACACCGGAGGGGGCTAGGGTAACACAGAGTCGGTTTACAGAGAAGGAGATCTTCATCTGAATCGCCAAGCTTGCCTTCCACGCCAAGGAGAGTCCCATCCAGACACGGGATAAAGTCTTATGTCTTGTATCTTCATAGTCCAACAGTCCGGCCAAAGTATATAGTCCAGCAGTCCGGATACCCCCTTATCCAAGACTCCCTTAGTAGCCCCTGAAAGAGGCTTCAATGATGATGAGTCCGGCGCGTAGATTGTGTTCGGCATTGCGAGGCGGGTTCCACCTCCAAATACTCCAAGATAAATTCTGAACACAAGGACCGTGTCCGGCTCTGCAAGATAATTTTCCATATACCACTGTAGAGAGAATAGTAATAACCCATGAATCTAATCTGTTGACAATTTCTTTGAAAAGTGACATCACGCCACGGTTCGGTTTTTATTCGAACCGTTTTCTGCAACCTGTTTTCTCACACACCGCGAGGCGGTTTCTTTGGCACGTCTTGTCAAAGCAGAGATCGTGTCCCCTTATCACGGGATCTCCATCAATGCGGGTATGGGTAACCCAACCAGCGCCAGTAATCGCGGCGCCTGGAAAAATAAGAGATTTCGAGAGGCAAGTGGGGAGGCGCGCATTCACATCCCCTTTATAAGGGGGCAGAAGTCTCCCATTTCCACCCACGCCTTCCTCTTCCTACGCTCATCCGTTCTCGCACCCTCGGGCTCCAGCGCCCAAGTTCTCGCCTTTTCCATAAGACCGGAACATGTCCGGAGCGTGAGGCAAGTGGATGGCCTCCTATGTCACAGAGGAGAACATTGGAAAGCTTCGGGAAGCCGGATACCTCGGCGCTAACATCGCGCACAGGCTTCCAACAAAGGGACAGATTACCCCTACACCGAAGTCTCGGGAGAGAGTGGTGTTTCTCCCTCATTTCGTCCGTGGACTAGGGTTTCCACTCCACCCTTTCATCCACGGGTTAGATTTTCACGATCTGGCCATGAATTTTGTCCTCAACATCTCGTCGTTCATCTTCGTGTGCGAGGCCTTCCTCCACATCAAGCCTCACTTCGGCTTGTGGTTGAAGATCTTCTGCATGAAGCCGAAGATCGTGAGCGGCCAACAGGCGAAGTACGGAGGCGCCATGGTAGGCAAGATGCCCAACGTCACATGGCTTGATGGCTCCTTCGTGGAGACCGTAAAGGGGTGGAAATCAGGGTGGTTCTACATCACCAAGCCGCGCGATGCCAACTGGGTGGCGGCCCCCAAATTTAGATCAGGAATCCCCACGCGGCTCACTTCTTGGGAGAAGAAGGGCCTGGCCTGGGGCGAACCCACGGAGCTGGCCGGACTCGAGACCTGCATCAAAGGTATGAGGGAAAAGAAGATCAAGCTCGTCAACATGGTCCAGGTTATGCTCATTCGCCGGATTCTCCCATGTCAAAGACGGGCGTTTGATATGTGGGAGTTCGATCCGGCTGAACACCAGATGCTGCTAGAGCTCTTCGACACAACACACAAAGAAATCTGGAAGGTTCTGTTCAAGACCGGCGAAGTCCCTCCTCCCCTTTCAGAGGACCGGGGGCTCAGCGCAACGCGCCTCGCCAGTCCGGTAAGTCCCTTGACTATTTACGAGACGTTCCCTTAGTACTTTCGGGGGAGGATTTCGAAGTCACCTTGCTGATCGAACAGGAGTGGGTGGAGACGGCGGAGCAGATCGACTGTCCGGCTCCATTGCCAGAGGACCCAGTAAGTGCACTCTTGGCAGAGATGCTGGTTCTGGCGCTTTACATGGTGCTAGAGAAAAAGGCCGAAAAGAAGGCCACATGGACCCGAAGGGGTCTTCGGGACGAGGCCGCACCCGACGCCTCGCCAGACGAGGACGAGGCACACTCCTCCCACGAAGGGGAGGAGAGGAAGAAGAAGAAGTCCGCCTCAACTGAGGGGGCCGAAGGGTCCAAGAAGGCAACCACGGGGACTAGAAAAGGTCACCGGTGCAGGGCCGCGATAGAGTCATCATCCGAAGATGACGAGGAAGATTCTCCCCCCGAAGACAGGGGAGAACATGAAGAAATGCCTCCTCCCCATGCTAGGGAGGAGAAGAAAAGGAAGGCCGCCCCGTCGGGGGAGGCTGGGACGCCAAAGAAGGGCAAGGCGTCCCTTTCAGATCAATCCACTACCACCGCTTTTAGTGACGAGGAGTGGCTGCCCAGGGGAAAACCCCGGGCGAGGTCGTAAGTATCCGCATCCCATAATATTTTGTGTACGACTTTCGACCTCATAGTTTGTAATGATGCCGAACATGTATATGTAGTCCGGCCGGGTCCGATCTCGAGGAGTCCTCTTCGGAGGAGTCTTTGAATGAGTCGGAGATGAATTCGCTCCCGATGGCCACCTCTCCACGACCCGTGGATGACACCAAGGTGGTGTCCGGAGGATGCCAGAGCAGGAGGCGACGGTTCCGGAGATGCCCCAGGGAAAAATCTTGGGCGCCGGACACATGGGGGATGAGAACCCCATGACTTACGCTGACGGGAGACATAGCAAGTCTGGCTCTCGACCGGTTGCTCCGCCGGAGCCTACAAAGGTTCCGGATTCCAGTAAGCAGTCCCTCGGGAAGGAGGGCGAGCCGGCCGTGCCGATGACCTCCACCCAGCCGGAGGCATCGGATAATTTGTTGGAAGTGCTACGAGGTGCTTCCATCGAGGATGAACACCGTACACTTATGGGTACGGTGATTGAGAAGGTTTGGTCCACCAAGAGTGGATTGACCGAAGCCTGCACCAGCCTGCTAACAGGCTTTGAGGTAAAGAAAGTGTGAGGAAATATCACCTGATAGGTAGTAGCCCCTGATGCTCTGGTTGGTGTTAGGAAAGAAAAGCCAAACTGAGGGTCAACTAAAGAACCATAGGAAGCTAATAGTATTTTTCTGTATGAATCAAACAGGCATTGCTGCTGACCGCCGCTGCACGCACGGCCGAGGTTTCGGACTCAAGCGCGAATTGGGGTAGGCCGAAGAAGAGCTCGGCTTCATGAAGAAGCAGCTCGAGGCGAACAAAGGTGAGAAAAACCCCGTCCATATGTCGTATAGAGGATAAAAAGTTGGTGATGCTAAGAAAAAGCATCATGGCTTTTGATAGGGACCGAGACCGAAGTGGCGGCCCTGAAGGAAGCGTTGTCCGCGGCCAAAGCCAAGGCGAATACTGAGCAAACCGAGCGAAAGAAGAAAGATGCTCGGGTGGGAGAGGTACAGCAGGAACTCCAGGAGCTCGGCTAGAAGTTCGGCTCCATGGAGCGTGACTACAAGACGCAAGCGTCTGAGCTTGCAAAGGCCCTCCAAAGCGCGGTCGACGCCAAGGCCGAATCCCAAAAGGCCCTCCAGGAAATCCAGGCGGCCAAGAAGATAGCGGAGGGTAAGGCATTCTTTATGCAAAGAAAGCATGTGGAGGAGTCATTTCTTTTACTTACACGAATCCGGAGCTCTCCAGGGGCATTCGCAGATCTGCCACACAGCATTTCGGATGCTGCGGAGTTCTATCGTGCTGAAGAGGGGAGCTCTATGGAGAAGCTGTTCTGGTCCCAATATACTGGGGCCGAACACCCGATGCCTCTGAGTGACCAACTGAAGTAGCTGGTCGAACTCCACAATGCGGCCGAACAGGCCATGGGGGACCTCGTAGTCCGGATGTGGCCTGGCGAGCCCCTGTCCGGCAGCTACTTTGGCCTAGTGAAGAGGATGGTGTGTGCCTGTCCACGGCTAGAAGTTATCAAGCAATCCGCATGTATTGAGGGTTCCCGACGGGCCTTGGCCCGCGCGAAGGTGCATTGGGGCAAGCTGGATGATGAGAAGCTCGTGAAGGATGGACCCCCAGAGGGCAAGGAGCATCGTTGCCCCGAGAAATATTATGATGGCATTATGAAAGGGGCTCATCTTGTGGTGAATGAATGTCCTAAGAACATAATTTTTGAGTGAATGTACTCATGTCTTTCGTGTAATATGAGAACGGGTTTATTTGTGCTATGCAACACTTTGTTTGATTTAAAATATTACCTTCTCTGCGGTCGTTTATCAAAATCTAAAAGTAGGCCAGTCGTCGGCTTCTGCCCCCTTCTAACTAGTACTGGGGTGTTCGTGGAGACCCAAACACTCTTTATCCAAAGTTTTGGTCCTTTAAGGAGGTGTTTGGCGCAACGAACAAGGCAATCGGACTATTCGGTTTATAACTCTCACTTGACCATAGAAGTCTACATTTTTAAATTTCGGTGCAGCCCCTAGTATTCGGAAAGCCAAACTGGGGCATTATACACGCCTAAATCGGACGAAGCCAATTCCATCCCTTAAGCGGAAAAAATCTTTAGGGATTTTGGTACCTCGCGAACAGCGACCAGCTCTCGCCGCATCATGACGGTCAGTTTTCAGCTTTCTCTACTAAGGTGCTCGTCCAGAAGAACTGAGACACAATCGCAGTAGTTCTCCCTGCGCTATCTTAGCCGATATAATGGAATGTAAGTTACCAAAACAAGGGAGCCGGGCTAACCCAACTATTGACCCAAGACATGATTCGGAGCTGATGCATATAGTGCTATAAGTTCGGGGTGCCGGACTATTGAAAGTGTTCGGACTTTCCTTGCCATAGTATGGGGCTCGATAAGAAGCCCCTGGCAAACTGACCGTACCAAAACGTACGGATGCAATATTGAATAAATATTCAACAGAAAATATGAGGATAGTAATAAGAAGCTGATGCTATGTACTATTTCCAATATGGCAAGACGTAGGTGTACAATTGATGCGTTAAGCAGTAAAAAATAGGACTATTTGACATGTCCTATCCAAGGGCAGGCTACATGCAGGTATGTAAGAGCAGGCATAACGATCATTGAAGAAGACCACCTGAGTATTCCCTTGTGTGCAAAAGCCTCTTGCCTCCTGGGTGCCCCCTCCATGATGAGTCTAGTTATCGATCTCTTCTGAAGAGGCTGCCCGAAAGTGGGGTCCTAAAAAAGGAAAAAAAAGGTATGTGGGCCTCCTGGCGGCTGAACCGCAATCAGGCCGCATTGTCATCTCGCCTCCACCTATGCCCATGGTATTTTGAGCGTGTAATTGTGCAAGCGTGGTACGAACGCCACTTGAATGGGGCTGGGGTGGGGGCCGGATTGCTAATCGAGCTCCTGGCATGCCTGACTGTCCTGTTGTGGGGTACTCCGGACTCACTTGATGGTGTTCGGAGATGTCGTTGCCGGATTGGCTGTTTGTCGGAGGAGGCTGCTTTGTACTTCTACCGTGGGCCGCAATATGTTCTTCCGTACGGAGGGAGCGGTCCGTATTTCCATTAACTGTTATGACCCCGCAAGGTCCTGGCATCTTGAGCTTGAGGTATGCATAGTGCGGTACCGCGTTGAAACGAGCAAACGCGGTTCGTCCAAGTAGTGCGTGATAGCCACTACGGAAAGGGACGATATCGAAGATTAACTCCTCGCTTCGGAAGTTATCCGGAGATCCGAAGACCACTTCCAGTGTTATTGAGCCCGTGCATCAGCCTCTACCCCTGGAATTACACCTTTGAAGGTGGTTTTGGTGGGTTTGATCCGTGACGGATTGATGCCCATTTTGCACACTGTATCCTGATAAAGCAGGTTCAGGCTGCTGCCACCGTCCATGAGGACTCGCGTGAGCCGGAATCCGTTGCTGATTGGGTCAAGGACCAATGCGGCTGAGCCGCCGGGACGGATGCTGGTGGGATGGTCCCTACGATCGAAGGTGATCGGGCAGGATGATCATGGGTTGAATTTTGGGGCGACGGGCTCCATCGCATAGACGTCCCTAAGTGCATGCTTTCGCTCCCGCTTGGGGATATGAGTGGCATAAATCATGTTCACCGTTTTAACCTGGGGGGGGGGAATTTCTTCTGTCCACCAGTGTTCCGACGCCGGAGCTCCTCATCATCATCGCTATGCAGCCCCTTGTCCTTGTTCTTGGCATTTATCTTGCCTGCCTGTTTGAACACCCAGCAATCTCTATTAGTGTGATTGGCTGGTTTATCGGGGGTGCCGTGAATCTGGCACGAGCGGTCGAGTATGCGGTCCAGACTGGACGATCCCGGGTTGTTTCTTTTGAACGGCTTCTTCCACTGACCGGATTTGGAGCTGCTGAATCCGGCATTGACTGCCGTATCCTCCGCATTGTCGCCATTATTTCAACGCTTGTGTCTGTTGCATCATGGCTTTCCGTTACTGTCACGGGTGTGCGAAGTACCAGGGTTTCCAGGCGCGGTGTTGCTGTGAGCCAGCCAGCTGTACTCACCCGTGCAAAAGCGGGTCATTAGTCTCGTGAGGGCCGCCATGGTCTTCGGTTTTTCTTGGCCGAGGTGTCGGGTAAGCCACTCGCCGCGGATATTATGCTTAAAGGCCGCCAGGGCCTCAGCGTCCGGACAGTCGACAATTTGGTTCTTTTTAGTGAGAAACCGAGTCGAGAATTTCCTGGCTGACTCTCCGAGATGTTGGGTAATGTGACTTAAGTCATCAGCATCCAGTGGTCGCACATAGCACTACCAAAAAAAGACACATCCGTGACATTTTAGGCCGAACGAAAAAAAATATGTCATACATATGACACTTCTATGACGATAATTGTGACAAAACCCGGTATCATCATAGATGTGGTGGGCTCCTACTTCTATGACAAAAAATCATGACAGAAAATGGGCTTTTCGTCCTAGGCGGGCCGGAGACGCAGCTGCATGACATTCTTTGGGCCATCCATGACGTAAAAAACCATGGTAGAAGCGAGGAGGAGGAAAATTTCGGGGAGTTGCCGGTTACGGTGGGAGGTCGGGGGTCGAGCGATGCGCGTTTCTCTCGTACACATACGCGCGTGTGTGGGAGGCGTTGGCTTTAACTGAACCCGAGCGAGGCGTTGGGCTCTAACTAAATCCGAGCGATTGCATTGCAGGCTACGCGTTACTGAACCCGAGCGATCGATCGATGGCTATTAACTGAACCCGATGGAGCGATTCCTTCACTATTGCTGCTAACTGGAGCCGATCGATTGGACGAACAGTGAGCGTTGCGGGGGGGGGGGGGGTGGATGAACAGTGAGCGGTGGTGTTGCCTCTGGATGAACAGGACCCCATGGTGTGGAGGGCTGGATGAACAGTAGATGGTTGAGGGGTGGCCATGGAGGGGTGGTTGAACAGGACCCCGTGGTGTGGAGGGCTGGATGAACAGTAGATGGTGGAGGGCTGGATGAACAGTAGATGGTGGAGGGGTGGTTGAATAGTAGCCGGTGGAGTAGCACGCGGTGGAGGCTGGATGAACAGGAGCCCGTGGAGGCTGGAGGAGGTCGACGGTTGCCCGTGGAGGCTGGAGGAGGTCGATGGTGGAGATGAACAGTATCCCGTGGAGTCCCATTTTGCGGTACGCCACACCCCTCCCGATGAACATGACCCCCGTTTTGACCATAGGAGGTCCGTTTCGTCCGTTTTGCGGTACGCCACACCCCTCCCGATCAACAGGACCCCCGTTTCGACTGTAGGAGGTCCATTTCCTCCGTTTTGCGGTACGCCACACCCCTCCCGATCAACAGGACCCCGTTTCGACCGTAGGAGGTCCGTTTCCTCTGTTTTGCGGTACGCCACACCCCTCCCAATCAACAGGACCCCGTTTCGAACATGGCCGGTCGAACACAAGGCCATTTCCTCCATTCAGCGGTATGCCAGGCCTCATTTCCATCGCCTGTTCCATCCAAGCCGGTTGGCTCCCACGCGTTCCGTTGCCTCCCGATGAACACGACCCATTCCGTTGCCTCCCCATGAACACGACACATTCCGTTGCCTCCCCATGAACACGACGATGTTGTTTCTCTGTTCCGACCCAGCCATGTATGTATGCGCGAGTAGGCGTTCGAGACCCTGCCCGTATGTATGTACGTGGCCGTATTTTCTTTCTTGCACCCTCGCCGCTGTACGTACGTGTACATGCTACGTGTGCGCCTCTACTACGACATGTGCGTGCCTCTACTACGACACGTGCGCGCCTCTACTACGACACTGCGCGCCTCTACAACGACCAGTATGTGCGTACACGTTTGCGACCAGAATGACAACCGTACGTACGCTTCGACCAGGTGGGTCCCGACTGTCAGGCGCTTCCTTGCCTGTGAAGATGTAGCTGGTGGGTCCCGGCAGTCAGGAGGGCGAATCATTTTTTTTGCCTAGACAAACTTCCTTGCATGCGAAGATGTAGCTGGTGGGTTCCAGCAGTCAGGGGGAAACGTTTTTTTCGCGAAATACGGTGGCCCGTACGGTGGGTCCCCGCTGTCAGGTGGAGGAATAATTATTTTGCGTGTAATAAGCAGGCACTTCCTTGCTACGGCCGTGGACCCAGCTATCAGCCTCTCCACGTACAGTCCATGTCCGATGGAAGCAATTCCTTGACCATGTTGACCACGCCGCGCCGAGAGCACCAGGGCGGTGGACGACGACGAGGCCTAGGAAGGGGACGACGCGGAGCCGGGGAAGACACGGCAGTGGATGCCCACGCGTAGAGGAGTAAGAGGGTTCACTGGTTCGCTGCGCTGTGAGGCTGCCGTCGCCGCAGAATAATAGGGGGTGTGGGTGAGTAGAGGGATGGCCTGGACAACAGTGGGAGTAGTAGGGGCGGTGAGGCCTCTGCTGCATCGCATCCGGCCACGGGAGGCAGGAGCACGAGGCACGACCAGCGGTGGTTTGGCGGCTGGAGCAAGAAGACCAGAGGTTGAAGAAGCACTATGGCCGTTGGATGGACATCGTACGGTCACTGGAGCTAGAATCGTGCATATTGACTAAGTTGACAAAGCCCTCCGTCCCCGTCAACTTAGTAGGCCCACAACTCAGCCTGCCACTATACTGGGTCCCAGGTAATAGGGGGAGTATTCATTTTTTTGTGCGTAATAAGGAGGCACTTCCTTGCGTGTGAAGATATAGCTGGTGGGTCTGAGCTGTCAGCGGCGGTAACATTTTTTTGTGAAATACAGAGGCCCTTTCGGTGGGTCCCTGATGTCAGGTGGAGGAATCATTATTTTGCGCGTAATAAGGAGCCACTTCCTTGCGTGCGGCCGTGGACCCAGCTGTCGGCCTCTCCACGTACAGTCCACATTAGATGCATGTCGGTCGTTGACCACGTTGACCAGGCCACGCCGAGAGCACCAGGGCGGTGGACGACGGCGAGGCCTAGGAAGGGAACGACACGGAGGCAGGGAAGACTCGGCAGTTGTTTCCCACACGGAGGGGAGTACGACTATACGAGGGTTTACTTGTTCCTCTACCGTCGCCGGAGAATAACAGCAGGTGTGGGTGAGTAGAGGGATGGCTAGGCCAGCGATGGGAGTACGGTGGGGCAGTGAGGCCTGTGCGGCAGCACAGCCGGCTGCGGGGAGGAGGGAGCAGGCAGTCCCGTCGGCACTTGTTTGAGCGGCTGGAGCAGGAAGAGCAGAGATTGAAGAAGCACGACGGCCGTTGGATGGACATCCAACAGTCACTGCTTATGCGTCAACCTTTTTTTTAAGAAAGCCTCAAATATGTGGAAAACAACATGCAGCCCATCTCCCATTATTTCTAATAATTTACAGTCCATTTGCTAATTCTTAAGGTTTTTTTGGAGCCCATATTCTTTTTGTTAGCATTACAGCCCATATTGTGGCCACGGTTAAAAAACTATACAAAATTTTGCATATTTCGGTGCGGTCCGAACTGTTTTTAATCCCAAAATTTTGACTCACATTCAAACTGATTTTAAAAATAAATGTATATCATTATAAAATCCAACAAATTCTCCACGCATAAAAATTAATGTAATTTAAAATCTTGAAATGAAAAAAAGATATTTGAAACTAATTGCCAGTTTGATGTGTTTGAAAAATGTACAGCCCATTTCTCATTACTGATAGGCCATTTTCTCTGCCAGCCGAATGAAGCTTTCCTCGTATTGAAAGATTTGTAGCCCAACAGGCCTGACAAAGCGACTTACTTGGCAAATCACAAAGAAACTGGGTTGTGGCCTTGGACCCAGCTGTCAGCCTCTCCACGTACAGTACTAATCCGATGGAAGTCGGTCGTTGACGACATTGACCACGCCGCGCCGAGAGCACCACGGCGGTGGACGACGGGGAGGCCTAGGAAGGGGACGACGCGGAGCCGGGGAAGACACGGCAGTGGATGCCCACGCGGAGAGGAGCACGAGGGTTCACTGGTTCGGCTGCGGTGTGAGGCTGCCATCGCTGCAGAATAACAGGGGGAGTGGGTGAGTGGAGGGATGGCCTGGCCAGCGGTGGGAGTAGTATGGGGATGGTGAGGCCTCCACGACAGCACGGCCGTCCACGGGAGGCAAGTGCATGCGGCACGACCGGAGCTGCTTTGGCCGTCCACGGGAGGCAAGAAGACTAGAGGTTGAAGAAGCACTACGGCCGTTGGATGGACATCGTTGACCATGCCGCGCCGAGAGCACCAGGGCGGTGGACAACGGCGAGGCCTACGAAGGGAATGACACGGAGCCGGGGAATACATGGCAGTGGCTGCCCACGCGGTGGAGAGTAGGAGGGTTGACTGCTTTGGCTGCCGTCGCCGGAAAAAAACAGGAGGTGTGGGTGATTAGAGGGATAGACAGGCCAGGGGTGCGAGTCTGATGGGGCCGTGAGGCCTGCCCGGCAGCACTGCCGGCCACGGGAGGCGGGAGCAGGCGGTTCCGACGGCGCTGGTTTGGGCGGCCGGGGCAGGAAGATCAGAGACTGAAGAAGCATGATTGCCGTTAGATTGACATCTAACGGTCTGACGCTGGTAGAGTCGATTGTTGACTAAGTTTGTTTTTTGCGAAACCTTGTGTACGCATGAACTTGGTAGGCCCACAAGTCAGCCTCCAAATCTGTGGCAGACAACATAAAGCCCATTTGCTATTTTTTATAATTTGTAGCCCATTTGCTAATTCTTAAGTAATTTATTATAGCCCATTTTCTGCCCAGGACCACGGTCAAAAAGTTCAACCTTATTTTGCATATTTCGGTGGAGTCCGAACTGTTGTAATCCCGAAATGATAAACATTTTTAAGAACTTATTGATTTACCAAAAAATCGTTTTGTTTTTGTGAGCAAATAAGATGTGGGACAATTGAGTTGGTTTAAGGGAAAACCAGTGGTAAAAAAATCAGCGCTGGGTGGTAAAACACAACAAAAATAAGGATGTAAATATGAAAAGGGGATTTCATGTGTTTTCAATATAATGATACGTGTATATGAACTAGTAGAACTATAGGTAGAGATTAGAAAACGGATGTAGGACATGCGTTTCAAGGGGAAAATAGAACTGGGTTGTGTTTTTGATTCAGTAAAAAAACTGCCTGCGGATGTTGCAAGACAAAATATAACTAACGCTAGCGGGCTAGAGGCCAGTAGATACCTGCTCGATCTTTGTGCCCCATTGTCGTCATGGGCTGGGCCTGTTAAACACAAAACCAACCCTGGGCAGTCTGCAACCCAGTTGAAACTTGCTCGACCTGAAAAAACAATATACGTGCTCAATAAACGAGAGAATTTTGCAAGTACAGACTGATAACTGGGATGGAGCACGGATATTGTTTTTTTATCATGATAATAAGTGCATGCACTTGTTCTGAAAAAATTGAAGAACTGGGAATTCGAACGGCGGGTGCTTATGCTACCCATCAAATAAAAATCAGGTGCCTGAAAAATCCTTTCGAAACAAATGATTCAGCTTTATATCCACGCTGACCCTCGGCATGATGGTTGGAAGCAAATGCAAGTTCATACCAAAAGATCGTTAACAACAATACCAACTTGCGGATGACAAGGTAGTACAACTACCAATACCTAACTAGCTTATAATCTTTTTTCTCCTAGCCCTAGTGTTCGTCTGGTAGAAACTCTTGCAGAGGACCAGTTCCCGCTCCTACTCTTGCTCCAGGTCCCCGAGGTGGTACTGGTGCATCACCCAGTTGGTCCTCTGTTGGTCGAAGTTCTTGTTGGTGTGCAGCACCAGAACCTTTTTTTGCTGCCCGTCGACCGGCCGTTGACCATCACCGGCAAGGTATTGCCAGTTTTGTGCCACATCGCATGCATGCCGCACTCCGACTGTATCTTGCGACGCGTCCATGTGCCCCTTTTGAATGCCCTGGAATTGTGCTGGAAGAATTGCTTCCTTAGGCCACTCGGTGTGATACCTGCAGTATTGTGGAATATAGGTTTTAGTGTACGTAGTTGGCATTTTCATAACATCTTTGGCATGTTGCAGTCACTTGTTTCACTTTTTATTAACTGTCAAATTGTAATTGCTTCACCAGGTATGCGTCTAAAAAGAAAAATAGAGCTATAAACAAAGGAATATGTTTGTGCAAGTAGACGGCTGATCGGTGTCTTACCTGGAAGTTTCTTAGGTTGGGTGTAGCATATGTTGTGCTCATTGTCGATGGTTGGTATGAACAAATCGACCAGATACTGAAATCTCGCGCTGTCAGCACTCACTTTGGCCTCAAGGTGCTCGATCAGCTCCTGATCCGTGGGATCGAACTTGACGCCAGCCGGCAGCACCGGCCAATCCTTCTTCGACTTGCATCAGTAATTCTAGTTATATGGTACTCAATGTATGATCAATCGACTGTTTTAAGTGAATGATGAAAGATTTCGACAGATAAGTGGTACTCCAAATCTGAAGTCCAGAATACCCGAACACGCCGCCGGGATTCTTGTGTCACCTCACGCGCAGCGTGTTCTCACGTCAATTCAATGTGTGGACATGATGAATAACTTGACCGACGTATACTAGTACTGCTACTGTACTACTTACTTGTCGTATTTAGTGTCACAATTTATACATAGGTTTAACTAACAAGTACACACTTGAAGCCTAACTGATATATATATATATATATATATGGCTTCTACACAGCATCTCCATCATCATTATCAGTACATCCTATGCAGGTGAATTAGGAATAGGATGCACTTGATCCCAGGAAGGTATCTATCCTTCAAACCAGAGGAGTGCTTCAAACTAACAAGAGTACATAATATCCAACAAAAGAGGGTCGTGCTACAGCAATAGAATACATGGCTCATTCTAGATATCCGCACGAATCAAGTTGTGCATATTTGCTGTTGGCATGAACCACATCGCCACATGTCGGGTTTGCAAAAGCCATCCATCGCATGGAAGCTTGATGCCTTTCACACACTGAAGATTACCTGGCAACAAGCTGTGTTGACGAATCTCTGGATATGGTGATTCATGAAACCCATGGTATGATGTGTAAACACAGCCCCCCCCCCCTCGTGAATGGAAGTTGCATAGCACAGTAATCATCACCGGTGATATGATCGATGATTGGTTGGATGATAAGATAATTGAGCCCGAGGAACAAGGAGTGGTTGCCGAGGCTGTAAACCCGCCTCCAGTTGAATATGCCTGGCCCAACGGAGCTGGGATCTTTCTCGAACATGAAGTAGCCATAGCCATCAACGTTAGAAACGCCCCACGCATTGTACTGCATGTGGTTTGATGTAATGGTTTGGTCAATTTGGTACGTGCGGATGAGCATCAAATGACCGCCATCAGCTGAATGAGCGATAAACCACCACCCATCGGCTGGTATGATTCCAGGTCCTCGAATCATGAAGGCCAGCGCATTTGCGTCTGCTGCAACAATTCAAATTGGAGACCAAAAGGACAAAAATAAACAATCATGTTCAGAGTATGTGTGGAATTAAGATTATTATAATAGTGACACATATCATAGACAGAGAATAGCAATGCCGTGGTCATAATCATACCCCAAGTTAAAAAAATAAGCCAATGGCTTTCATATTCTAGCAACATGCCATGGTTCAAACATCATGTAACAATGAGAGGAAAACAGCTATGACAGCACCTACTCATATTCTACCATAGCACTTACTACTACTGTTCTCATATCAACTCTAAGCAATAACATGCGTTGTTATAAAAATCTTGTAAACGAGAGTAACATATAGCAATCATGATGTTATGCTCATAATATGTATTCTAACAATCATTAGATGCCAATTGTTCTCATATCAACTCTAACAATAACATGTGTGGTCATAAAAATCTAGGAAATGAGAGGAACACATAGCAATGATGTGGTTATAGACATGCTATGCATTCTAAATTTGTAACAAATGAACAGGCAGTCGTATTCATAAGGTAAAGATGAGATGAGATAGAACAATTACACGACGATAGATTCCACCAGTATAGGCAGCCAATCTGTGCGTCGACCGCGTAAATGATGCCATCATGCACTATAGCATCAGACATAAATGTTGCCTCAACAGGATTGATGATGAGCCATAACCATGTATGGTGATCGAATTCCAGATAGACTAATCCCATGTTGAACAAGGCAATGAGCTTGTAATCCATCTAGTCTTCTGATGGTGTGGGCACTTCGCAGATTACAACTTTCTGCAAACAGAGGTCAAGCCAAAAGCTTGACGCGTCTCGTGCGTAGTAGGCAGGAGTGTCCGGCGGGCCGCGAGGCTCGATGTCGGCGGTATCCAAAGATGGAAGGGTGATCTCTCGCTGGGTGTAGATATCCACGAAACGCCACGGACTACCGGTGTGGTGGATGAGGACGATCCAGTTGGCCTTCATGTCCGCCCAGTAGTGGCCGCGCATGAAGGACAGGTGGACGGGTAGTGGTAGCATGTCGAGGGGCACCACGGCAACCTCCGTAGGATCGTCAAGTCGGTGTCTGGGCCACCTGCGAGGATCGGGCATCAGCAAGCAGGGTGTCTTCAAAAGAGCCGGCTGGTTGCAGACGAGTAGACGGTACAAAGACACCGAGCATGCGGCCAGACAGACGGTGCTGAGTAGGTCCATACGACTACAGATCTGCTCCAAGAGAACATCGGGGAGGGAATTCCAATCACGTCTTTGCGTGTCAGTAGGTTCTGCCATTGGGGTTTTTGGTGCCTGCGAGCCAGCGGGGAAGTGGATTCGGGCGGGCGAGCGAAGAAGCTTCTCCTCATGTGGCCGAGCAGTGAGCAGGGGGATATGGTACGTGCGAGCTACCAAGGAAGATGGCGCGGGTGGGCGAGCAGTGAGCGGGGGTAAATGGTGTGCGGCCGATGATGGGGAAGAGAGGAGGAAGAAGAAGAGAGGAGGAAGAAGAGTGGAAGACGGGGAAGAAAGTGCATTAAATCTCAATTCTACTAGTACTACTACCAGGATATGCCGTCCTTCGGAGTGTAAATAGTTACACCGATGACATGTGGGTCTACCACAAGAGGGCCCATATGTCAGTTAATGGAGGGCAGAGGTGCGTAGGCGTATTTGCGGAAGCGTGCTCTACTGGCAAACATGATTGCAGTACTAGGTAAGGCTGATTTAGTAACAACAACACGCTGGTTCAGCTTATTAATTACGTGTCCCATCTGCTGCAGCGTGTATTGTCACTTCACTGTGAAGACTAGTTGAATAGTTCTCTCTGACCGAGATGGGGAATAATGGATCGCGAGGACTTCCTTTCTATAGTATCCCTATGCCTCTATGCTCACTTCACTCATTTTGCTCCGTACCAAGTCACTTGTTGAAATCTGTAGAAAGACAAATACTCCATATTTGGGAACAGAGGGAGGCTTTTACTCTGTACTATTTGGGAACAGAGGGAGTATCACCATATGGAGTGAACAGAGGAAGCTTGAAATATGAACATGTCAATGGCAGGGAGTAAGCCAGATGCATGCATGCATGCATGCAACATGCAACACTCACACGTGCACATGGACACACGCAACACTCACGCACCCATGCGGCACACAGCACACGACACAACACACACAGCTCACGCTCAAGTGCTCAACCTACTCCCTACGTCCGTGAAAGACTATACATTTAGAGATTTACGCATTGACCAAGGCATAATTAATGCCCAAAAGTAGCAGACTTATGTGTGCATGCGACCATTGAGATAACAAGATTAAATGAAGGCCGTTGCATGCTGTAATTAAGGATAGACATGTAGCCTATACCTACAGCACAAGTTGGTGCATTAGTCAATCAATATCGATTTAGATTAAAGGCTAAATGCATTGGAAGTGTAGATGTACATTATGTACCACACTCTTTGTTTTGTAGCCGATGTACACTCTTTGTTGGAAGACCGAGGGAGGACACGTGCATGCACTCACATACACAGCCAGGGCAGTTCGCGCGCAAGGGTTGGACTCGTGTCGCGCCTGCGTAAAGTTTTGTTTAACTGATTTCTTTGCTCTGCCAACTGACAGGTCGGACCCAGAAACCAGGTGACAATTTAACTAGTCAACAAAGTGCCACGTCGACTATGTGGCCGGTCAGTATGGTGCAATACGGTGCTCTACGATGAGCTAGTGATCGTATAATCGCTGCAAAACCATATATAATGACCGTAAAGAGCGTATTGTTACATACGTTGACCGCCAGTGTATTTTTCTCGTTTCAAATTAAGCCATATTAATCGGAAAGGACGCAGTATGGACTACTACTAGTACTAGTACTACTTTGATGTGTCCCGTCAACTCGCCAAACGAGGAGAAGCTTGCTTACTACGCCTCTCCCTCGCCCACGCGTGCGGTGGTTCGCGGGACGAGGAGAGGGTTTTGACTACAGCGCCCTCTCCCTCTATCTCGCCCTCGCCCTCGCCCTAGCGGTGGACGTGCAGCAGTTCAATCGGTGTCAGATTGCCAGAAGCATATTGTACTGTAGTATCATCATTGTTGGACCTTCCGAAGAGGCGAAGAGCCAAGTGCAAGGTTCACATGAGTATGAACTGTTGAACCTCCTATAGAGGCAAAGAGACAAGCGCAAGGTTTTAGAGGAGTTTTCGTCCTAGTAGGAGTGTACTACAACTATATCGAACGATGCTACTGTATGATGCCGCCACATCACGTATATCCAAAGCTGTGCCACCTTTTTTTCTCAAAGAGCGTGTTGGAGCCCGTGCAACAACTACACAAGTTGCACATACACATAACACATTTACTAGTAATAAATTCTAAAGGACAAATGTCAGTATGCCACACAAGTTCATCTCCAATTCATGTGATAAATTTGTGCACGACTAGTCTACATATATTCACAGCGCTACCATTCACAATTACCGTACTCCACTTACACGTTATAGATGGGCTACATGCATGTCCTCCTCCAGATTCCAGTCCCAGGTGTTCTTCATGGATGGCACGATCCATAGCGGTGGGCAACGGGAATCATTGTCGCAGCTTTCTAGTCCGGTTCCACACGATGGAGACTCATCCAAGCTGAAGCGGCATAAATCAGGGATAGCGTGTCCCAGCATGTCGTTCATCCGATGGTGCGCAATGAAGACACAACCATGCTTCATGAATGGCAGGCCTTCCGTGTCGTGCACGGAAGGTGGCATCCGCTTCACAATGGGGTAGCTGTCCCCGATGAAAAGCGAGTACTCTCCAAGAGTGTTCCTTGGCACCCATGTAGCATCACGGGGGTCGAACTCGACGCCGTTCATCTGGTACACACGGCATCCCAGATCTGGACACATGGTGACGTACATAGTCAAGGTCCATGCATAATAATGTTGTGCTCAAATATGGCGGTCAGTAATACTGTGCAGCAAATAGTACTACTCCGGTATAGAGGAAGTAAAATAACCGGCTTATTATATATAGCCACTCTTGGCTACATGGATGAGATACTAAGACATGGAAAAACAAAAATGGTGGCAGCTAGTGGGTTCAAGTCTTCAAGGGCCTAGCTAGCTATACGCGTCCTCCAAGGTAAAAAGTACTCCTACTAGTACTACTACCTCCGTCCATATTTATTGGTCCCCATTGTGTTTCGTGCCAAATTTTGACCATAGATTAAACTAACAAAATGTTCACACATGTAACCAAACATTATATTTTTGAAAACTATGTTCAAATACGAATCCAATGAGATAATTTTTCTTGACATGCATTAACATTTTGTTAGTTAAATCTTTAGTCAAAAGTTGACACAAACTACAAAGGGGACCTATAAACCAGGACGGAGGTAGTACTAAGTATACTACTAGTACAACAATGAAAGAGAAGGCGAGAGGGTTAAAAATGGAATACCTGGGTAGATGGTGACGGTCCGGTCGTGGTAGATTGTGTGACCATGTTGCACATCAGTGGTACCATGGGTAACGACTGCTAAGATAGTTGATCCCAATATGCCAAAGTCAGCTACAAGGTTCCAGGTTGGACCGAATCGCAGATGCAAATGCACATCCAGGATCGGCGATCTTATTTTGATCGGGGGATGACTGGTCCCTGCAAAATAATGGAGTACCGTTAGGGATGCAAATGATGGTTTCTGCATTCCGTTTGTAACATCCCGTATCGTAGGATGGCAACCAGATGAAACAAGTCCCCTGGCTTGTCACCACGAAGATGCGGCCTAGATGGCGCACGGCGTCTTCGAACGTGTAGGGGTACAAATCTACCGTCGCCAACATGCGCCAGCCTCTACCATTACTGCATCTTGCATTGATGGCAATCCTTATGTCGAACACCGCGATGGGATAGTTATCATCGTAGCTGCGTCACTTTGTCGACGGGTTCGCAATTGCATCTTCTTCAATCTCATATAGGCATCATCATACGTATTCAAGCCCAGCCAGTTCGGAAGGCCGATCCCAATGGTGGAGAAGGGGTCTACCGGAACAGCCGCACTGCTGTGGATGTTGTGCAAAATGATGGTGGTATCCGGCCAGAGGTATGCAAGCCAATCTTCGTTGGCACCGACCCAGACCTATATATAAGGTGGTGGGCAGCGGAGAAATTACGGGATGGAAATGGAATAACTAAGTACTAGATGATCAAACTCCATTACTGACCTGCTCATCGGACAAAATCCGACTACCTCTCAACATCGGCAACTCTAGCGGAGTCAACGTGCAACAATGGCCCATAGAAGAACCTTCTCCTCAAGGACGCATGGAAGACCAACAAGCATGGCCTTTTCCCAAGCCTATTTAACCAGCGTCTTGAAAAAGTTGGTGCAGGAAGCACCGAGTCTTGCGGCAGTGAGGACGTCTGAGCAGCGTGCGATTTCTCCCAGAGGATCGTCGTCCAAGGTCTCCCAGCCCCGACGAGGAGGAGAACCGCCTGGCGAATCCATGGGAGCAGCGACGAACTGCCTTCTCTTTGGGGGGAGGGGAACTGGCGAGGAGGAGATAAGAGCATAGTAACCGCAGGGCCTCGTCCCTTCCAACTGTAGATCATTCCTCAGCGAAGGAGTGAGGCTATTATTTACTACTAGTACTAGCATTATGGAACGTTATGGGATTGCATTATACTGTAAATAATAGCACTAGTAAGAAATTTTTGGCACTAGGTAGTAGTTTTTGGCGTGGATTAAGAAATTTTGGGTATGTTTTTGCCCTTTTTTGTACACGCCAACTAGTGTCAAAAAACGTCTTACATTATGTGACGGAGGAGTACGTACTCGTACTGTAGCAGTACCAGTACTACTTTTCTCAACTAGTAGTGTGATGTACTGTACTTCTAGTCTAGTCTAGTATAGTGCACCAGTTTTGAACTCTTGAATCTCAAGGCCAAGGAGCTATAGTTGGAAGTGGAGGGTACTACTATTCTCTAGAACCATCGTTGTACTATCAATGCAGGGGAAGTACACCTGCGTAGTGGCCTACTGGGTACTCACGGTGCTATATTCAGCCGCTCCTCTCACAGAGGCCCTGTTTGGATACTCTAACACAGTTAGAGTTAGAGTTATTTTCTAACCCACTCTAACCCAAATAAGCACCTCTCCACCGGGATAGTTGGGTTAGATGGAACTAACCCACTCTAACCCTCCCTGTTTGGATATTTTTGGGTTATTTAAGCCCCCAACTAACCCAAACTAGCTCTAACCCCATGATCCAAACATGGCCGTAGGAGTAGCTGGCCTACTCAGCCGCTCCTCTCATGCACACACTAGCAGCCTGTTTATCAGCGACGGTTACTGGAGGGGCAGAACATTTGAGTTATTTGATATAGCGAGACTAGGCTTTTCGCTTCCATTTGTGGAGGTGTAATGGATCTCGTCGAACTTTGTTAGTAGTTGTTCCTTCTTTATGAATGAGATGAAGCAAAGCTTTTGCCTCCGTTTAAAAAAACACGTCAAGAGGAATTTCTTTTATAGTAGAGCCGATAATGGAGTGAAGTCCATGTGTGCAACGCCACAAGCTACAGAGTAGTAGTAGACCACTTTACGTACGGAGCCATATTGCACAGTTCCCAATGCCCCGCCAGGCTTTTCCGGCTCCTTGGACTTAATTGGGAGGCGCTAGTTTAAATATGCTACTAGCTGATGAGGAAGCTGCAAGCGAGCTGCAGCTAGGGCGATCACGCGAGCCATGGGATGCTGGGAAGGAAAACCCGTTCACGTGGCTAGGCTGTCCAGTGCACCCAAATTGTGGGGCCGCACGTCCGTTCAACTTCAAAACTCAAACTACCCGTGTAAAATATGGCTCGCAGCGAAATGTTGTAGTACTATTCTTTAAAAAAAGGCCGCCGTGCGTTCGGCCGGGATCGAACCCACAAAACGAGGTATACACTCCCGCGACCACTAGTAGTACTCGTTGGAGTACAACGCAACCTAGAATCGCCTTTTGTCGCTAGTAGTACGTACATTGTTCCTTACAAGAAACCCCTAATAATGCAAGAAACCACTAAAATGCCAAGAAACTACTACCACTTGCATACGTGGCAGACTTAAGATAAGACTACCTTATCAACCATTATACATGCTCTTACCAACAAAAATCCTCGAGTGACCTCCTACCTCCGGCCTGTCCACCTAGTCATCCTCGGCCATGGGACGCAGCTACCGCCGCCGGCAGAAGGCAAGGTCAAAACCGTCGGTGGTGCGGAGCCCATGTTGCGGCAGCCGGGATGCCAGTTCCATCCGGCGCTCGCGGCCGCTAGCTAGCCAAGATAGATCCGTCCAGCTGCTTGTCTGCAAGGTTTGCTAGCTAGATTGGCACGGCAGCGCGGCGGCTTGCTCGCGCGCGCCGCGCTCAGGCCAGCCATCTGGCTCGAGCAAAGGCTAGCGCGGCGGCTTGCTCGCTCGTGAGTCACGCTCGAGCCAGCCTGCCAACCCGTGCGGAGGCCAGCGCAGCGTCCGACCCGTCCGGCGGAGCGGCGGCCAACTCGCTCATCACCGGCGCCACCGACGAACACGCATCAGTACTGTTTGAAGTAATGTTCAGGAAAAATAATGATTTGAGGGGGAATAACAGGATAGAAGGTCAGATGTGGGTCCCTTGTGCCAACGATCAAACAAAATGTGTTGGTTTAGGCTGCCTCGTCAGCAAGGACGTGTGGGCCAACCCTATCATAAATGGGTTTAAACGAACCTAATCGGTAGGAGTACTAGGTAGTAGTTTTTGGCGTGGATTAAGAAATTTTGGGTATGTTTTTGCTATTTTTTGTACAATAGATTCTTCCTAGGGCTGGTTGAAAGTGGTAGTTTTTTGTTAAATACTCTACATATTGTAAGTAGGAGTGAAATTTAAGCTTTGGAAGCCAATAAGCAAGGCTAGTTACATAGTGCATATGTGTACATGATTGAAAGTAAATATCAACCATGAGTGACTAATATCTTGATGGAAAACTCGAAACTATGGAATACTAGGAAAAAAATGCATGGTTGGAAATACTAGCAATGTTCATGTCCGTTGCAACGAATCATAGTTAGAATAATACTTATTCACAAACTTGGTACAAAACACTCTAATTTTGATATACATATGTTTCAATTAGAATATATTCCTTGGGCTGCTTTGGTGAGGTCAGGGAGGGATGTGGTTGGTTTTAAGATACTAATTATTGGTTTTTTTGCAAATTGGTAGACAAGTGGGATGTTGGTGAGAAAAGGCAACAACTTACCTCACAATCGTTAGATGTAGATCTAATGGTCAGAAACGATGGATGGCACACACACCAACATCACCAACTTAGTCTTGTGTAGGAGTACTAGCAAGATCCGTGCATTGCACGGAACATCAAGATGCATTTTTTAATAAAACACTTGTTGTGATTGACCCTTGCTGGAGTAATCCCATGTGTAAAAACTAATGATATCTCGAGAAATATGAGATAAGGTGAAGAGGAGTGGGGTGTGGTGGTGGTTGGTGGCGGACTGAGCGGAGGCATGGGGATTGACGATGCCGGCAGTGGCCACCAGGCCAGTATGTTCCAGAGGCTTCCTTTCTTAATTGCTCAACAATGATGTTTGTTGGAGATAGGGATGAACGAGGGAAGGCCTTATCTACAAATGTGGAGAGGGGTGCGGGTATCTTTTAGTTTAATTTCCATCCGTCAGATATAGATCGAACGGTCTATATTGCAAGATGGCACACGTACCATCATCACCACCTCAGTTTTTTATAAGAGAAGAAATATAAGTATGGAGATACAAACGTATTATCGATACTTGCTTCCATAAACTAGCATCTACACTCTATTCAATGCCTCGGCATGTGGGGCCTTAGCACAATGACTTCTCGACTGTGTAAAACAAAGATTTTCCCATCGCCGACAAGGAGGGGGTGACGGCGGCGCGCTTTTTGGCTTGTTCTAGTCCTAGTAGTCATACTAGGTGGTCTAAGCACGTGTAGATTTATTCTTTTTCACGTCTCGTGTTCACCGTATTGCCACAACTGTTTATGAATAGACAGTAAGTTATTCATGGGGAAACCCTTGATGAGCGTGTTTGCGAGAGAGAGAGAGACAGTGTGCGTGTGTGATATGTCGTTAGAGACTGAGGCAATGATAACAGATTCTTTGTGTCTATGTGTGTGGAGGATAGAGATAGACATGTACATGGGGCTTTGTGTTGTGTAACATGGAGACACATATACATAATTAGAGAGTGAGTGTGTGAGATACACATGCGGACATGGGGAGAGATGAGGATCCAGATAAATGGGTGTTTGTGTGTGTTTGTGTGTGTTTGTGCACGTGTTTGTGTGTGAGAGGGAGAGAGTGTACGTGGAGTAGAGAGACCACTAATGATGTAAACCTAGTATAAGGGAAGGGGGAATGGTGTGACATGTGTAGTAGCAGGATAGCACGGGTGCGGGCTGGGGGAGCAGACTATTTTGAAGAGACATCGAGTGTGTGTGGGGGGAGGGGTGTGAGAGCGAGAGAAAGAGAGAGCTAGCGACGGAGAGAGAGAGAGAGAGAGAGAGAGAGAGAGGAAGAGAGGGGGCGAGATGGGTCATTTGTGTCCATAAATGCCATATAGATAGGGAGACAATGTTGATGTTGTCTGAAATTGGCCTATGAACGGAGACGCAAGGGAAGCGAGTCATCGTGTGTGTGATAGGGACTTCATGAGAGATCTAGAATAGATGGTGTACATAACAATGTGCGAAATCAAGAACGATTATACATTAGGGAGCTATGCAAAGAGTCACGCCATATATGTATGCAGGGAAGGAGTTGGGGCGGGTCCGCATGTGGGAAAGATAGAAAGAGGAGAGTGGTGCACAAGGAGACAAAGTGTGCTTGTTTGCAGTGGGGGTGGTGTGTGAGGTGACTGCACGAGAACCATATAACTAGGGAGATAGAGGTTTGGGGGCGACGTTTTCTGTGTATGGGAAATATACACTCTACATAGTGTGTGTGCTTGGGTAAGAGAGATAGCGGGAGACCTAGAGAGTGAGGGAAGAGATGTGTGCATGCCCGAGAGACAAAGTGATAGAGACCTATGTTGGGGTCCGGACTTTACAAGAGAGAGGGGTGTTAATGTGCTCGTTTGTTGGTGTTTGGGGGAGAGAACGACTTCTCTATGTGTGTGTGTGTGTGGTCGTGGTGGGGGGTGACTTCAGATAAAGAGTGAGGTGTCTATATTTGAGGGACTTTAGTGTAATTGAGATATTGTGCACTCATGGTTGATCCATTTGTTTCACAGTTTGTACTATGAGATAACGATACTTTTGAACATGCGTGATATACTTGATGTACCAGAATTACAAACCTAGGATTGGAATTTTGGAATTCGACTCCATCATTAGCTTTTGTAATTCATTTAAACGGAGGTACATTTTTTAAGCCGGGATTTCATGATTTCAAATTCATATATCAAACCTAGAGATATACACATACCGGCATGTTCAAACTTTATAATCATCCACTTTATTCATACACATACACATTTTTTCTTTTGTCATCATATTTAGGATAAACACATTTGGAATTTCATTTGAATTGGACTGTATGATGGTATTTTCTTGTAGTAGCTCAATGATCCATATTTGAATTGAATGGACAATCTAAGTTTCGAGTTGTAGACATTGATTTTCAAAACTTGCACATTTTTTTGCATGCAAAACAAACAAATTGTCGGCCATGATATCATAGTCGGCCATACGAGAGCGGAATACTTATAATTTTAGGCGTCAAAAGCTTTCAAACTTCCCGCTCACATCAAAATATCACGCGCCTGAAAGTTTAGCCCTGCGATATTCCTGTTTTACCCCTGCCACATGAACGGAAATGTTGGATTTAGCGTTCCGGCAGACCCTTGAGGTTCGAACACTGGGGTGCGCGCGGAGGTTTCGCCTTCTACCTACCTGTTCCTCGCCGAATCGCTAGGATCTAACTACGAGAAGAACAACACAAGAGACACAGGGTTTATACTGGTTCAGGCCACCATTGTGGTGTAATACCCTACTCCAGTGTGTGGTGTGGTGGATTGCCTCTTGGGCTGATGATGAACAATACAAGGAAGAACAGCCGCGAGGGTCGTCTGTGATCCCTTGGAAGGTGATCAGATCTATCTATCTCAGCCCTCATGGTATCCCTCCCTCTACCCTGTGGTGCTAGTACTATTTATAGGCGAAGGCCCTGGGCCTCTTCCCAAATATTTGAGCGGGAAGGGCGCCAACAATTGGCCAATTTGAAGGGGAACATCTAGTACACTTATCCTGACTAAAGTTGGTCCTCGCCTGTCAAAGCTCTGGTGGTGACGCGACTTGGCTCCACGGTGACCTCCATCCTGCCGTTGGACTGTCTTGTCTTGTTGCACCGAAATGGATGCCTTTGCTTGATGCTCTCGCCTGCGCTTGCTCCCCTTGCACCAAAGAGGAAAGAAGGACACTGCACGGGCTGCGCCCGTTCGGCGCCCTTGGTCGTCATGGCTTGCGTCATGGCACCTCGCGAGGTACCCCGCCTTGAACTCTCCGCCTCCTCGTGAGCCAGCCTGACGAGGCCGTGCCTGAGGAAGGTCCTTGTCATCCGCCCCACGAGGCTTGGCCCCTCGCGAGGGTCTTGAGCTTGTGCTGATGAAGATGGGCCGTGCTAGGTCCCCTTTGAGCCACGCCGCGGGCCACAGGCAGGCAAGTCTGGGGACCCCCGTTCCCAGAACGCCGACAGTAGCCCCCGAGCCCAAGGCACGCTCGGACTTGGCCGAGTAGAGAGGCGAAAGGGCAAGTGCAAAGCGTCGCGGGCCCTAACAGCCTGCAGCCTTGGGCACTGCGTGGCGGTTGATTGGACGTGGGCGTCTCCGCAACCGCGCGAGTCGATAAGGAGCGGCATCTGCCCTCTGCCTCCTTTGCTTTCTCCAGTTGCTGCTCAGATCCCCTTTCTCGCGCCTCTCCTTCCTTCCTTCGGAATCTCCAGATCTACTCCACCCGCGCGCCCTAACCAGACATGGCGCCTCGCCAGGCCCCGGCCGGAGCTTGGTACTCCTCCGCCCTTGACTCGCCGAACGTATCGGAGGCGAGCCTTGCCCGGGTGCGCCAGTTGGCAGCGGCGCAGGGTGTCGACGGGGCGAAGGTGTTCAAGGCCGGCTCTGGCCTCCCTGAGGGCCAAGGAAGCACCTTCTATCCTCTCTTCGTGAGCGCAATTGTCGCCGGTCTGGTGCCTCCCTTCTCTGAGTTCTTCTTTTTCGTCCTCTGGCAGAACAACCTTCAAGCTCTGCATCTCCACCCCAACTCTGTCCTCCTCCTGGCAATCTTCGCCTACTATTGCGAGGCTCACGTGGGGGTGAAGCCCTCAGTGGCCCTGCTGCGCCACTACTTCTACCTCCGGCCCTCTCGCGGTTCCGTCTCTGCGTGTGCGAGCTTCGTCGCGTACGGCAGCTCCATCGCCATTTCGAATACCGGGAAAAGGATTGAGGGCTTCAGGAGCAAGTGGGTCTTGGTTGATGCTGGGCGCGTCCACCCCCGGCTGGCCTTGCCCACGGGGCTCCCCTCGAGCTCCGACGACTGGTCTCGAGTGGAGCTTGCGGATCCCCGCGCAAGGCTGGTGTTGGAGAAGATGGATGCGGATCTGAGGCCGGCCAGCATGGCGGCGGCGAAGCTGACTGGCGCCTCGCTGCTGAGGGAGTTCCTGGAGCATCAGCTGGCTCCGCTTCGTCAGTACTCGCTTCCGATGTGGAGGCCCCACCCGAGCCCCGCGGTCCTGGCCGATGAGGATCTGGCTGCGGTCCTCCAGTCTTTGGTCGGGGGAGACGTGGCAAGGTTGGAGGGCGCTCCGACGCCCCTGTTCCTTCGTGAGGACTGGGAGCAGGTTGTGGGGTCCATGCCCGTCCTCAACGGGGATGGGCCTGTGCCCGCGGAGGCTCCCGAGGACCTGGTGGACGTATCCTCCGGCGACTCCAGCGAAGAGAGGGAGGAAGGGGAGCGGGAAAAGGGGGCTGACTCCGAGGCAGAGTCAAGGGCTCCACCTCCTCGGCGCAAGTCCCGCACTCTCCGCCTCTCTCTGAGTGACGACGACGAGGGTGATGGCGAGCAGGGCGGCGGGAGCCTGCCCCCGGTTCCGAAGAAGGACCGGACTGGGCTGATCCCTCGCGGGTCCGTCCCAGCCCCGGGGCGATCCGCAGGCGCCCCACTGCACCCGCACTCCTTGAGGCTGATGCTTGCAACCGGCTCTCAGGCTTCAAGTACGGCCGGAGGCTGCTCGAGTCTGCGGGCGACGACTTGGAAGTGCTTGATCCCTGTCTTGTTTCTTGTTTAGTCACTGAGGCTTGACGCCCGTATCTCCCGGCTAGGCTGGCGCCCACGGTGAAGAAGCTGAAGGGGGCTCCTGAGACTCCATCCGCGGCAGCGCCTCTGCTCGCGAAAGAAGATGAACATGGCGCGCGGGCCTCACCTGCCCAGGCGTCCCTGCGAGGCCCTTGCCGAGCCGGCTGGGGCGAGCTCGGCTCCTAGGGCCCTGGCGACACCTAAGGCGCCCCCGCTTGACACCATCGCCACAGCTGCTGGGGCGCAGCAGGCTCCGCCTCAGGACACCGTGGTCACACTGCCGCCTTCTCCTCCTACTCCGCCGACTGCTACTTCCCCGTCTCCTCCTACTATCCTGGATCGTGCTGCTGCCGAACTGGACCGTCTGCGGCGGGATCTCCTGAGCGCCGACCCTCGTTTGGTGGCCGGGCGCTTGGAGCTAGCCTCTGGCTGGATTCGCTCCGATGCTTCAATTCGGGCGGCGCTGGTCCAGGCCTCGACTGCCTGCGACGAGGAGAAGCAGGCCGTCCTCGGGGCGAAGGTTGCCCGTGATGCCGCCTTGGGGAGGCGGCTAATGCCCGAGGTCATTGCGAGGTGCTGGAGGGCGAGCTAAAGGGCCTGCAGGGCCGGCTCGCCGAGGAGACTCGGCCTTCGTCTAGAGCAGGAGGACGGCATGAAGGCCGGCGAGGCGGCCATCAAGGACTGGGACGCCAAGCTCAAGAACGCCGTGACTGCCTAGGTGCGCTGGAGCAAGAGCTGGAGGCGAGGAAGGTTGAGTTGGACGGCAAGGCACGGGTTCTTGCCGAGGATCGTGTGGCCTTTGCGGAGATGGAGGAGAAGGCCCGAGCTTCACTGAAGACGCTTTATGAGAGCGGCCTGGAGAGCCCGCTGGCCGGCGAGGAGGACGGCCCCGCCAAGCTGCTTCCTTTCCTGGTTCGTGCCCTTGACGATGTCGCCCTTGGCCTCGGCCCTACGGCTGAGGCCGAGGCACGCGTCTTGTCTTCTGCGGCGCTGACGCGGGTGTTCACCCACATCTATCTTCGGGACCCCAACGTCGACCTCGACAGCCTGCTGGAGCCGGCGAGTGGCGAGCATGCCGCTGCCGCTGCTGAGGCTGTGAAGGGTCGTGCGGAGGCTCTGCTGGGGAAGTTCCGGGCCTTCAGCACCAGGCCGAAGCGGAGCGCTGCTAGCCCAGCAGCTCCACAAGGCGAACCCGCTCCGCGCAACTCCACGGCCGGCAAGTGACTCCGTTGTGGCTCCCGCCCTGCTTTTAGTTTCTGCACATGTATCAGGCCTCGGGGAGGCGTTAAAACTTGCATTTGGTGCTGTGATAACAGTATGGACTGTAATATTTTGCTTTTGAATTCCTTGAAATTTGCGCTATTTCCTTCCTACTTGCTTGTGTCCTACGCCGGCAGAGCCCGGCCCCGCGCATACCTCAGCCGCCGTTAGCCCCAACCGGAAACCAGGACGGGACCAAGGAGTGAGGGGCTACGTGACAAGTTAGGCTCCTGAGTCGCGATGCTCAGGAGTCCCCCTTGGCGCCCGAACAGCAAGTAGGGAGGTGAGATGTGGGGGTGGATCTACCGTTCTATGTCTGCAGATCCCGGCCCCACTCATACCTCAACCGCCGTTAGCCCCGACTGGAAACCAGGACGGGACCAAGGAGTGAGGGGCTACGTGACCAGTTAGGCTCCTGAGTCGCGATGCTCAGGAGTCCCCCTTGACGCTCAAACGGCCTTCATACCTTGGCTCCGCTCGGGGAGGGACGCGCGACGAACCAGGCCCGGGGGGGGGCCTGGCTGGGTGGCGTGCGCCTGGGCGTGACCCAGGCGTAGCCCCCGTGCCCAGCCCCCTCACGCGGCACTCCCGAGGGGAGGCGTTGCGATGAGGCTGGACACTGAGCTCTGGGCTCCCTGAGGTTGATGCGGCCCGGGGGGCACCCTTAGTTGTTTATCACCAGCGCGGAGCATAGCGCTTCCGTATGCGTATGGGCATAGCCGCTCCTCGGCAGTGTCGTCAGCCAGCGCGGAGCATGGTGCTTCCACTGGTGCGTGGGAGGGGGCTCCCCTCCGGGAGGAGCCCCCGGGGCGTGTACAGCCCCGCCCTGACACGTGGCTGGCACGGTAGGGCTTGACGAGGTGTATCTGGGCACCCGTGAGCCAGCGCGGGACTCACGGGGCCCTACCTCAAGGCGGGTTGCGCCTGGCTCTGGGCCTTATCTTGGAGTGTGTTCCTGCAAATTTGGCTAGATGCCGATGCTCTACGTCCTCGGGTCCCGTCTCTCGGGCTGGTCTCAGCCGTCGCTGGTATGCCGGGGCGCGATGCCGTGGGCAGACCAGAGGGTGAGGGCCGGAGAGCCGGTAGGAGCCCTGAGTCGTGATGCTCAGGCACCCCCCCTTTAACGCGCAAGCTGGGTTAGATGTCAAAACTCTACGTCCTCGGGTCCCGGCTCTCGGGCTGGTCTCAGCCGTCGCTGGTGTGCCGGGGCGCGATGCCGTGGGCAGACCAGAGGGTGAGGGCCGGAGAGCCGGTAGGAGCCCTGAGTCGCGATGCTCAGGCACCCCCCCTTTAACGCGCAAGCTGGGTTAGATGTCGAAACTCTACGTCCTCGGTCCCGGCTCTCGGGCTGGTCTCAGCCGTCGCTGGTGTGCCGGGGCGCGATGCCGTGGGCAGACCAGAGGGTGAGGGCCGGAGAGCCAGTAGGAGCCCTGAGTCGCGATGCTCAGGCACCCCCCTTTAACGCGCAAGCTTGCGACATCCAGGAAGAAAGAATGTACCATGGACCGGCACCAAATAACAAGCATGACGGGTCGAAAACATGGCCCTAAGATAAATGCAAGAGGGGTACATGCCACTGGGTCTGACCCGAGCGGCTTGGGGATAATGCAGCCCGAGGGGCGCCCCCAGCAGAGTGAGCTAAGAACATGAAATAAAAGAGATACATGCCACAGGGACGGACCCACGCGGCCTGGGAATAATGCAGCCCTGGGGGCGCTCCCAGCTGGAAATGAAACTAGAAAGATGTCACCTGATGACGCTGAAGACGAAGGGGTGTTGATGCAGCAGACTCGGTGGGCTGCGGGAGCAGATCCTCACGAGCCCCCAGGCCCTGGGGCCTCGGGAGGCTCCGGAGGCGCTGGTGGCTCCTCGCGGACCGTCTCCATCTCCACCAGGGCTGCGGAACGCCTGACCTCTTGAGCCTCCAGGATGGCCCTCATGATGCGCTGGTACGCAGCAGCCGCGTTCGGCAAGCCGTAAGGCATGCGAACATAACTGTGGGGCGGGCCCTCGCAGCGTCCCACTCGCGAAGGCCAGAGGCGCTCCTGAGACGCGGCTTGGTTGAGCCCTGGTATGTCGATGCAGACGCGCAGCCCACCATCCTCGCCTGGATGGGGGGCCACAGCAGGTAAGCGGCGGCTGCCTCTCATGACCCTTGACTCCTGTAGCTCCTGAATGGCCTTGCTGACGAACTCCTGAGGGTTTGGCCCTCCTTGCCTTGCTCCTTCTTGATGGAAACGTGCTTCGAAGCACGCCTCCACGTGGTGCCCAAGCGCCTCCCTCGTGACCTTGGCGAGGTCGACGGCCCTCCAGGGGAGAGCCCCTGAGCCCTGCCTAAGGAGGGCGCCGGGTGCGCTTCCCTATGCGATGGCAGGAGGTTCCCCCTGAGCAGGCGCGGGCCCAGAGGGACCTGCCTCCTGAGGGGCCGGGCCGGTCGATGTCTTCTTCTTCTTGGGGGCGGCCTCGGGAAGCCTCCTGCTTCCGTGATCTGGGTCTTCCAGTGATGCGGCCTGAAAGGCTCTCTCCAGGGAGCAGACTGCGTCTCTCTCTTCGCAGGGCACCGTGATGACTCCGCCACTTCCTGGCATCTTGAGGACGTTGTAGCCGTGGTGGGTTACGGCCATGAACTTGGCCAGCGCTGGGTACCCGAGGATGGCGTTGTACGGCAGGCGAATGTGGGCGACGTCGAAGTCGATGAGCTCGGTGCGGTAGTTGTCGCGTGCCCCGAAGGTGACAGGGAGGCGGACCTGCCCAATCGGGACCGTGGAGCCGTCGGTGACTCCGGAGAAAGGCTTGGTGGGCTGAAGCTGACTGTAGGGTACTTGGAGATTGTTGAATGTTTCCACGGACAGGACGTTGAGCCCTGCCCCGCCATCGATGAGGGTCTTGGTGACTAGCACGTTGCTGATGATTGGGGAACAAAGCATCGGGAGGACTCCGGCTGTGGCCGCGCACTTGAGCTGATCCACTGAGCTGAACGTGATGGCGCACGCCGACCACCTGAGAGGGCGCGTGGCCTCGAGCTTGGGGAGGACTGCATTCACTTCGCGGGTGAACTGCTTGAAGATGGCTGAGAGGCTGGGGCTTGAGCTCCGCCTAGGATGCAGGCGATCGCACGTGGTTCTTGGAAGCCCCCAGCCCCTTCGTCCTGATGACGGTCCTCATTTCTCCTTGGCTGCGGCGGTAGCGGAGGGAGGCCTGCATTACCTTGCGGGCGATCCTCGCGAGGCTGATCCCTCCAGCCTCCCTCGCGAGGCGGGTCCTGCCAGCGATCCTCGCGAGGTTGGTCGCGCCACCCTTGACGTGGGCCGCGGTCTTCCCAGCGTCCTGCGTTCCTTCCTCCTCCTCGTCCGTAGCCCCGGTCGTTGCGGTCGGGACGCCGGCCAGTCCGTCCTTCACGCACGGCCCTGAGCTCTTGGCATTCATTGGTGTTATGGGTGTGGAGGTCGTGGTACACGCAGTACCGACTGCCCTTGGAGGATTCGGGCTGATCTCTGCCCCGCTTGGTGTCTGGTTCTGCCGCGAGCACGGCAGCCCCCTTGCGCTTCACGTCCTTGGCCTTGGGCTTCTTCTCTTCAGGGTCTGCGGCAGGCAATTCGAGGAGGGAGAGACGCCCTTCCTCAGCCCTGGCGCACTTGGTCGCCAGGTTGAACAGCTCCAAGGAAGTGCACAGATCTTCATGCATTGCAAGCTCCTCCTTCATTTTGACGTCCCGCACGCCGTCAGAGAAGGCTGAGATGATGGCCTCCTCGGTCACCTTGGGAATCTTGAGGCGCGCGTTGTTGAAGCGCTGGATGTACTTCTGCAGGGTTTCCCCCGGTTGTTGCTTGATGCGGCGCATGTCGCTCATGGTGGGCGGCCGGTCGCGAGTACCCTGGAAGTTGACGATGAAGCGGGTGCGCATCTCGTCCCAGGAGGAGATCGTGCCTGGGGCCAGGTTCAGAAGCCAGGTGCGGGCCCCATCCTTGAGAGCCATGGGAAACCAGTTCGCCATGACCTTCTCGTCTCCGTTGGCAGCCTCGATGCCCAGCTCGTAGAGCTGGAGGAACTCTGCAGGGTCTGCCGTGCCGTCATAGCGAGGAGGCAGGTCTGGCTTGAACTTGCCGGGCCACGCGACAGTGCGTAGCTCGGTGGTGAAGGCGCGGCAGCCCGCTGTGGCCACAGGAGGCCTTGGAGGACGAAGGGCTCGGTCTTGCGGGTCCCCGCGCGCCGCAGCTGGGTGCAGCGTGGGGTCTTGACGTGCTGGAGCAGGAGCGTGGTCGGGACGAGCCGGAGCAGGGAGCGCTCGGGCAGCTTCTCGAGGGCGAGGGACCTCTTGGCAACTCTGCTCCTGCCGCGCTGGTTCCTGACGGGGCGGGTTCCGCCCAGGGGCCGCGCGCCTTGGAGCCAGGGCGCCTTCTTGAGGGGGAGGCGGCTGAGGCGCCCCAGGAGCTTCATTGCCCGCGCATGGCGGGGCGCGGTGCAGCGAGAAAGATGGCGCGGGGGATCCCCCAGCGGCGCGGACGAGTTCGGCGACTCGGTCGAGCCACTCTTCGTAGACGTCGTCGACTGGGGGGTAGCGCAGGAGCTCGTTTGCCGCGATGAGCAACAGGTCGGCCTCCATGGCCGCGCGGGGCGCGCGGATGAAGAACCAGCGGGGGTGAGCGAGGGCGTAGCGTGCGGCCGTCTCGCCTCATGGACGGGTGCTAGGACGATGCTTGCTGCTCATTCCCTGCCGGGCCGGTGGCAGCATTGACGGTAGGCGACGGGGAATGACGAGGGCGCCCGCCGACGGGAGCCATCTGGGCGACGCGGGAAGCGAGGGCGGCTCGGCGCTCGGCGCGAACCCGGCCTGCGTCAGACATGGCCGATACGGTCGGAGAAGAACAGGGCGACGGAAGACAAATTCCGGAGCACCCCTACCTGGCACGCCGAATGTCGGATTTAGGGTTCTGGCAGACCCTTGAGGCTCGACAGTGGGGTGCGCGCGGAGGTTTCGCCTTCTACCTACCTGTTCCTCGCCGAATCGCTAGGATCTAACTACGAGAAGAACAACACAAGAGACACAAGGTTTATACTGGTTCAGGCCACCATTGTGGTGTAATACCCTACTCCAGTGTGTGGTGTGGTGGATTGCCTCTTGGGCTGATGATGAACAATACAAGGAAGAACAGCCTCGCGAGGGTCTATTCTTGTTGTGGTGTTGCCCCTTTGGAAGGGTTGATTCTAGATGCCTATCTTATCTTCAGCTTCCCATCCAGCTCTCTCTCTCTCTCTCTCTCTTTGCCGGATCGATCCCTCTCTCTCCCTACCCTGTGGGTGACTAGTCCTATTTATAGGCGAAGGCCCTAGGCCTCTTCCCAAATATTGAGCGGGAAGGGTGCCAACAATTGGCCAATTTGAAGGGGAACATCTAGTACACTTATACTGACTAAAGTTGGTCCTCGCCTGTCAAAGGCTCTGGTGGTGACGTCGTCTTGGGCTCCACAGTGACCTCCATCCTGCCGTTGGACTGGTCTTGGTCTTGTTGCACCGAAATGGATGCCTTTGCTTGATGCTCTCGCCTGTGCTTGCTCCCCTTGCACCAAAGAGGAAAGAAGGACACTGCGCGGGCTGGCGCCCGGCTGGCGCCCTTGGTCGTCACGGCTTGCATCATGGGCACCTCGCGAGGTACCCCGCCTTGAACTCTCCGCCTCCTCGTGAGCCAGCCTGACAAGGCTGTGCCTGAGGAAGCTCCTTGTCGTCCGCCACGCGAGGCTTGGCCCCTCGCGAGGGTCTTGAGCTTTGTGCTGATGAAGATGGGCCATGCTAGGCCCCCTTTGAGCCACGCCGTGGGCCACAAGTAGGCAAGTCTGGGGACCCCCGTTCCCAGAACGCCGACAAGAAAAGGGCTGCTTTGGTAACTCCATTGTTTTCCCCTCTTTGCCCCCAACATTCTTCCCTAGAGCCCCTTCCCTTCCCCTCCCCGACCCCCCCAACCATGGCAAGCCGCCGAATCTAGTCCTCCGCCACAGTGGTGGACCTCACACCCCGCCGGATCTACCTTCCACACCTTGGAACCCCCAACTGCCAACTCACCACTTCACCGGAGCCGTTTCAGCGACTGGCTTGTCCACCGCTCCAGATCTCCTTGTCCGCCATCATGGTCCACCGCACCGGATCTGCTTAACCGGCGCCCTCCACCACAGCGTAGGCCCTTCACTGACTCCCTCGTCCGCCCCTTCGCTGGCCCTTCATACAAGCCATCATCCGATGCAACAGATCCGCCTCACCGAAAGCACTATACAACGAGCCCGCCGAAGCCTTCGTCCACTGCACCGGACCCGCTCCACGAATGCCATATTCAACTCCACCGGCCCTGTTTACCGATGCCGCAGCCTCATCAGGTTATTTCAATTTGTACTCCTTCGGTTTTTCTCTTTATCGTGCAACTGTTCACTTACCACAGATGATCTTTCTTGTATGTCGGCAGGCGCCGCAACTATAGCACCGGAGCAGCTTCAGCGACGGCGACAGCCGGCCCAAACTCAACCGCAACACGAGCACCATCGACGATCCTTAGCTATCAAGTATGACAACAATACCCATATGCCGCCGAGAATCAGGTACTATTATCCAACGGCCGGCGCCTACATTCACTTTCCTAGCATAAGCACCGCACCTTTGAATTTCTTTAGGGCATCATTCAGTTTTTCATGAGATGTGTTATTCTGCTTGCACCTGTAGGGCCATACTTCTGGCAGTGAACATGTTACATGTGTTAAATTACATACCAGTGCACATATAGTTAATATGCTTTAGTTTTGTTCTGATCCCACCTGTTGCTTCCCTCGGACTGCTCAATGTTCTCTATGCTTAATTACACATCAGCAAACTAGCATGTGGTTCCGCTGCTTTTTGTTCGTTTTACCCTACATTTTCTGATGCTAGCTATTACATCACTGCTCCGAGCCTCTGTTCATTACTTGTTTGTGTGTTCTTGATCTTCCCAAGTTGCATGACTAATTTGATGCTTCTATTAATTATGGAGCTGCCAACCCCATCAAGCAAAATATTTGTTCTTTTGGTGCTGGCACCTCGAACAAGCATAAAAATAGAGGGAAGCGGATATATTGTCGTGTATGCACACACCCTTCTTTCATTAGTTTAGATGAACCATTGATGATCAATTCGGACCAGTGCATGTGATTAAAATTAATTTTACCTAAATAGATGGTGCAGAATAAACTACAACAACTAGATTTGCAACCACGGGATGCTGATGATATCTTCAAAGAACATTGCAACAGCAACTAGGCTTAACAACAACATATGATAAGCCAGTGTGTTTTAGTACATGTTAAATGTAATGCGAGTGGGCTGCTTTCTGGGCTTGTGCCCTCAACGTGTAATCCTACCGAATTACAAATAGTTCAGTTGTCTGCTTTGCTGTATTGCTTGATTCGAATGCTTGTTTGTTGTTACGTTATACCTGAGTTGGCCAATATGTCAGCAGTGCCTGCTGTACTATCGTAAAGAAATGCATGCCTATTTCATTTGAGTCCTTAACTTTTCCTCTCAACTTCATCACAAGACTGTCTTCGTAGTTTATATGAGGCCACACTGTTAAGTGCTTTCTCAGATTATTTCAACTGCTTAGATGCCTTGGCAACATAAATATAGCGGTTGTACACTCCCTTTCAACTTTTTCTTACCATTTTAATTTCTTTTCGGCTGAGGCTGCTTCGAACCATTTAAATATCGTTTCCCATGCTCGGCAATAATTCGTTCGTCCTTTACCATGTAAGCTTACTGCCTAGATCATACGATAACTATCTCTTACTTATGTCCAGCGGAAACCTTTCAGGATGCCGCTCACACTAGGACACTATGTACAACCCCAGAATCTATTTGTGGAAGCAGTGCGCCATCCATGTTACCAGATGGTAGCAGTTCAGAGGCAACACTGCCGGAGAGCAGTCTGAGCACATATATTATAGTGCTTGAGGCTCTACTAGAGGCAGAAAGAGATGGTGTGGCTGCCATGAATGAGGTAATCTTTATCTTGAGGCTGGAAATTACGGAATTAGCGGCACACATTATGCAAGCAACCCAAGAACTGGAGGAAGTAAGAATGTTGCATTTAAAGACGGAGGAGGTCCTGCTGTTTCTGCTATGTGAAGCCCAAGGTAATCACAGTTCTTCTTTAGATACCAATTGAAATTGTCATTAGATTATTGTACTTGCATGTTGTGTCATGTCTCTGAATGGATTATGTTGCAAGACCCCCTATGTTATCCGGAATTCCATGTTGTCCATGTGTTGTAATGATCCGAATTTTTTAGGTGAGGTGATCCTCAGTACTTGTATGATTGACATAAGGTGAACTGTTTTTCGTGTGAGCATATTGTATTGGATGAAATAACTGTTTGAATCAGAGTGTATCCAACCTACTAAATTCGAAGATCACGGTATTTCTAAATCATAATCATATATAAAGGTGGAATAAATCTTTGTTGTGGTTTTTGAAGAAATAAATAACAAAACGTATAATTATCTGTGGATATTCGTAATCGAATACAAACTGGATTTGAATTTAGTTTGCCAGGTCCCAGGCCAAACATGAATGCTAATTCTCCCAAGTTTTGAACGAAGCTGCTAAACACCCACTATAATTTGTGGGCTGCCCGAAGCAAGTGTTTGCGAGATGGAAATTACTGTCTACCCTTGACACATGACATCCTTATCGACCGGATTTACACTGCTGTCGATAGGGGTAGACTCGTAACTTCAATCAGACATGACATGATGGCCTCTGAGCCCATTCAGACATGGTGGGCGCCAAACGTGGGCGGCAAAAAACATTTGGATTCAAGCTTGTCCGAAAGACATGTGTCTCTTCCTCCATTTCCCCATTCATACATGGTGGGCGGCAAAACAAACTCTCGTTCGAAATCGATGTAGGCTAATATTTTAAATAGGGGCAGATGTGTAACTTCCATTAGATGTGACACAACCGCCCTACCTGTCAGCCCCATTCATACACCGTGGGCGCCAACCGTGGGCGGCAAAACACCCTCTCCTCGCCCGAAATAGTTACTGGCAAATATTTGGGAGATGCGAGATTGCCGTCCTATCCCCAACCGACGCGATGTCTAAAATTTTAAACGGGGGATAAGTTCGTAACTTTCCCCCATTTCAGAGAAGCGCATCCCAAAGTTTGAGATCGCCCCCCCCCCTCCCCTCCATTTCCCCATTCATACACCATCAGCGGCACGACAACCTCTGCACTGCGGCCAGCCTCCTCCGTCCGCCACCCCATCCTCCACCTTGCCGGAGCCGCTACCCCTACCCCGTCGTCCACTGCAAGAGATGGACATCTCTCATCCACGGCGCTGGACCAGGATCCTTTCATCGCCTCTTCTCGCTTCATCAGCACCGTCGTCCACCTTGCTGTTGCTGCTCCTACAACCGCCTCATCCACGGCAACAGGATATATCCCCTGACCCGGCCGTCTGTCGTCTAAAATCTTCTTCCCCGCCGCCGACAGCCGTCACACCCGAAGCACCCTCAACATATCAGCATAGGCCTACACGGTGTCGCAAGAGAGGTGGTACTCTTCCATATGTGCTTAAGTTATTGATCTCACCCAGAAAATAGATCGTAATTTGTTTACTATACTTTTCTTGTCCGTACCAAATCGTAGTGGCTAATTGAAAGCAAACATTGGTTGCGAAGTGGCTTTGTCCGGTTTGCACCTTCAGATCTGCCATGGCACCGGCACTATACTCGTAAAGCTTATGGTTTTCCCCCCTTTATATTCACTACCATCATCGTAGGTGCTTCGTGTCGTGCTAGCACTGCTCATCAAGACCTCAACCCAAAGCTTACGTGTTGAAATACGAACCTGATATGATGCTCATATCACTAAAACAGAGAGTGTTTAATTGGTCACCTAATGTTCCTATATTCGTTTCGAAAAGCATGTGCGCCACCCACTGGTCCAGCTAGTTCCACTTTCCTGATTTTTCTCTTGATGCTTAGGGTTTTCCCCTTTTATCTACTCTACTATGATCTCCGTAGGTGCTTTCTGTCATACTAGCATTACTCCACCCTTCAAGCTAAACAACACAACACTCAGAATTCGAAAGCTTAGTTGTTCAAATATGATTGTGATAAGATACTAATATTAGTTAACCGACACTTTTAATTGGTTAGCTAAAGGTCCCACTTGAGTTTCCAAATGCATGTCGCAACATATAGAGAGACAGCATAATTGCATTTCTTTGTCACTTGTTGACCGTACTTTCTTGTCCATACCAAATCTTAGTTGTTATTTCAAAGCAAACATTGGTTGCTAACTACCCTTTGCACGGTTTGCAGCTTCAGATCTGCCATCCCACTGCCATGGCCAACACTGTACTGATCATGCTTATGTTTTCCCCATTTTATGATGACCACATTCAGCCTACGTGGTTCATGTCGTAATAGCACTGCTCCACCCATCGAGCTAAACAAGCTTAGTTGTACAAATTCATATCTGATATTATTGCTGATATTAGTAAAATTGAGAGATGTTTAATTGGTTAGCTAAATGTTCCTACTTTAGGTTCGAAATGCATGTGAGCCACATATGGAGAGACCGGAAAGAATAGTATTTCTCTGTGCGCTCTGGTTCGTCATGGGTGGCCAACCGATGTTGTATTGAAACACTTGTAATATCTTCAATCTTCTTGCTCTTATGCTCTTCTTTAAGATGATACTCTTCTCTTGCGATCGAATGGTCAGGTCGAGTTGTTCTCCCTTAGTATATTTTAAATCTGTCAGGTCAGGTCGACTTGTTCTTTTTTACTATATGTTGAAGCTATCATCTGCGAAGTGTCATCACTTCTGGAGCTCTCATATTTTGAGGAGTAGGCCACATTATATTAATGCACACAACAAATTACAGCATGCATGGCATCTTTTAAAAGAATTGCAGAGATAGCACAAAGGGGTTTACAGGGAGGCAGTATTGGATAAGAATCACTTCTGCATTACAAAGAAAATCTCACTTGTTTTTATGTTTTCATGCATGTCAGATATTGAACATTATCAAAATGAATATGAGAATGGGCGCACAAGAGGAATATTGCAGAACGATCCACTGGCTAAGAAACTTGGCATGGGGGAGGATGGCCTATCTTATTCACCCATCAAGGTGCTTGCTCTAACTTTGCAAAGTTGTATTGGTCGCACATATTTTGCATCTGACCTCTTGCATTTCTTCTACTTTGTTACACGATCTGCTTAGTTTAAGCATCATATATGAGTAGATGCCATAACTATCCATTTTCTGTACCTATTCCATGTGTCGTCACACTATGTTTTTCCAGTCAAATGTTGTTCTTTCGTGATAGATGTCCAAAAGGAAGAGGGTGAGTGCAGATCCTTAAGGAGTACAAACTAGGTATTTGGAAAAAGGTAGTGGTACCTGTTAAATCAGATAGATCAGCAGCCACAAAAAACACAGGCCCAACTGTACCACACTTTACCCCTACACGAGTGGCCAAACCCCTATTAGAACTGTTGGGAGCCCAGCGTCAGGTACTATCTATGATATCAATTCCAAATTTGAACTCCTAAATTTCTGCTTGTGCCTTACCTTCTCTCTTGTATGAAAACTAATTTCAGATGAATCTCCTTGCTCAAAGGATCATACAATCTCAAAACAATAATGGGCTCTCCATTGCTCTTGTCAGTACCTCTCTCCCTTTTGCCTTGTAACGCTGTACTTATTAATTGCTATTTGATTATGTATCATCAGTCTGCACCTGAGCTTCATTATCCTCTGTTTCTTCCAATATTATTTGATCTATATTTACTCTTTGTAAAATGTAGAATAATGGCAACGCATATAAAGAATTTTCTTTGGGGAATTTATTGAATTATCCTTCCATCAACATGGAGAAGGGCTTTGTCCAGCCCGTGTTAACATGTAATGTAAGTTCATCCTTCTCAAGCCTTCAAACTCTGTTCTAGTATAGATTTGGATAAGCATCATTGCCTCCACTGATGTTTGCTTTGCTGTTTACATCTGATTGGTTGTTTGCAACAACTACCAGTTTCAAATTGTAGTTGTAAAAACATGTTCCTTATGCAGAACAGATACATTTATTTGCTTATATAATTGTGAAACCTGTTACGTGTCTCCTTGTTTCTCTTTCAGAGTCGTATCTCTTACGCCAGGCAGAACTTTAGGGAAGATAGTGAGCCAAACCATCTTGAGGACAGCGAGATGACCCCAAGGTCCTGTCTTGATGAAGACAGTGAGTTGAAGCTACTCACTAGCAGGTGTGAGACAACCTCTGTGCAGTTGCTGCCTCAATCAGTTCGACTTCTTCAGTCTCAACTTAAAGCGGAAAGGCTTGCTTCAGCTCAGCTCCGACCTAAAGTCAAAGATGCAATGAAGATGTCAGAGGACTGCCGTGCGCACCATCATGCCTTAAATCTAGTGTTGATGCATCTATCATTGACACAACTGAGGTCTACTCAGCTTCTTCAGCTATTTGGGGGGCCCGACCTGGCCAGGCCTAGTGCCTTTTGAAGTGCTCTCAGTTTTGTATATTCTTTTGTCGGCGCATTTATTTGCACTAGTGGCGAACTTTGATGCCCAGTGGATGTAATATGTGTGATAGCCATGATAGCCTAGCGTAAGTTGCTTTCTTATTTATTTCCTTGTTGTCTTGTTTATTTGTTTGCTTGTAGTCATTACAGTTCTTTTTCCGCGGTTTGCTAGTGGCTGCAATAACCTATTTTTTAAAACTAGGACACAATAACCATGGGCTAATATTTACTGTAGTGACACTAGGCCTCCTACGGGCCGTAGAAACAGTGGGCCTTCTACGGGCCATAGAAACAATGGGCCTTCTGCAGGTCGTATAAACAATGGGCCTTCTACGGGTTGTATCATCAATGGGCCTTATACGGGCAGTATGATCAATTGGCCAAACATGGGCCAATAACAGGCCGCATTATGGCCGTAAACGGGCTAGAGTTGGAATCGTTCGTTCATGGGCCGACCATAACGGGCCATCGTTAATAGGCCGTATTTCATGACGCTATAAAAATGGCCCAACGTGTTAACGGAGCACAAACGGGCCGACTGTAACCACGTGCTGAATTTGGCCCATAAGCAGAAAATGACAGTGACGGGCCGTAAGTAAACGAATGCTGGAAATGAGCCCAAGAATAAATGGGCTCTGAGTAGGCCGAAAGATAACATGGGCTGGAAACGGCCCAATGGAATAACGGGCCCTTAATGGGTATAAAGTGATACACTATTCATTACGGGCCAGTTTCACCACGGGTCGTTAATGGGTGTAAAGTAATACACTATTCATTACGGGCCAGTTTCACCACGGGCCGTTAATAGGCTAAGAGTTACATAGGGCCTCATATGGGCCTAAAGACGTCATGGGCCATACATGGTCCAGAAGTGAAAACGAGCTGGAATCATATTGGGTGGCCCAGATGACGCTACTGGGCCTAATTCGGATAGGGCGTAACGGGCCTTGGGTTAGCGGGCTGTAAATGGGCTATATGCGAACAGGTCATTAATAGGCTTTACATGGGCCGGCCCGCCACCTTTTGACCAAGTCAAACAGGCCGGCCTTTTCACAGGAATGGGACTCTGTTGGGCCGTGCCATGTGTCGACGTATCATAGGCGCCTTCTGTCCAATGAGTGGATGACATCTGTCCCAACGGTGAGCCCACATGTGTTTCCTACAGCCAATGATGATTTTACACGTGGAAAATCCCCATTGGTCGGGGCTGTTAACGGGTTATCGGATCCAAAACCCGACCCGATAGCTTAACGGCATTCCGTTATGGTGGATGCCACATGTCGGTCACCCTTGATGAAAGCACTTCTGTGACGCGCGATTTATCGTCATGGAAGTGGACACTTCTGTGATGATAATTTTGGTAATGTCATGGAACACTTCTACGACAGCACAGGTATGACTATCTTGATTTTGTCATAAAATCGTCATGGATGTACATGCATGACAAAAAATGCGACCTACTGTGACAGACATGTATCTTCACGGAAGTGTATTTTTTTTGTAGTGTAGGTGCCCTGGAAGTTATCGAGGAATGCGTCCTCAAGATTTTCCCAACTGCCAATGGAGTTTGCTGGCAGGCTATTCAGCCAGTGTCTAGCTGGCCCTTTAAGCTTTAGTGGGAGATACTTGATGGCATGTAGGTCATCACCGCGGGCCATGTGAATGTGGAGAACAAAATCCTCGATCCACACCGCAGGGTCTGTTGTGCCATCATATGACTCGATGTTGACGGATTTAAACCCTTCTGGGAGTTCATGTTCCATTACTTCATCAGTGAAGCAGAGGGGGTGTGTGGCGCCTCTGTGTCGGGCTATGTCGCGGCGTATTCCGATTGGGTCTGGTCGGTAATGTCCGGCCTGGCCAAATTTGTCAGCATTGTATCCAGCATGACGATCGGTGTCATGAGCTGTGGCGCGTCCCCATGATCCGTAGATCGATCTTGGTTGTCCTGCATTGTTTTCCAATATGTCTCGCAGGTCCTGCATATTCCCCCGGGCCGTGGTGAACTGGCGTGGGGGTGCAGGCTGGTGTCCGGCCTGATAGCCTATTTTATCCCAGCCACGAGGTGGCCGGTCAACCTCATCTTGTGCTGGAAGTTCAGGCTCTTCGGCCTCTTCTTCTAGCGGTTTATGCTTTGGGTATCCCCTGCTCGGGGGCTTGAGTCCGTATTCCTCGGCTGCTAGGACTTCAGTCCATCTGTCTGCGAGCAGGTCTTGGTCGGCTTGGAGCTGTTGCTGCTTCTTCTTCAGGCTTCTTGCAGTGGCTATAAGCCTGCGCTTGAAGCACTCCTGCTCTATGGGATCCTCTGGTACGCCGAATTCGTCGTCACCAAGGCTCACCTCGTCTTCGGAGGCAGGCATATAGTTATCGTCCTCCAAGTATTCGTCCATCGCCTGTTCATCTGGGCTAGCCAGCCCGTGTTCCTGTTCAGCTTGCTCGAAGGTGGGTTGATCAGGATTGTATTCCTCTTCGGCACCATCTGGATTTTATTCTCCAGTGCCGGTATTGCTGTCGTGAGGCTTGGAGCGGCACCGACGACGCCCGTGTTTTGCTTTCTTCCCCGAGGGGTTATCTTCCGTTGCCTCATCGCCATTGGTTTCTTTGGGAGTATCCACCATGTATATGTCATATGAAGAGGTGGCCGTCCTGCACCCTGTGGGCGGTGGTTCCTATTCTTCTCCTGCATCATCGTATATTCCGTCGATGTCTTCGGAGTCGAAGTTGAGCACGTCGGTCAAGTCATCGACCATGGCTATTAAGTGGGTGGTGGGTGGGAAACGAATTTCTCCGTCGCCAGCTTCCCACTCGAGCCGGACATAGTTCGGCCAGGAGTCTCCTGACAGAGAGAGAGAGACCTTAAAGAATCTAACATGTCTCCGAAGGGTGAGTGCTGAAAGTTGTCCGCGGCGGTGAGCTCCATGACTGGAGCCCAGTTAGATTCAATGGGTACGAGTGCGCGCGGTCCGGAACACACTGCCGGAGATGAGTCCGGGGGTTCGGAGACACAGATCCCTTTAGAAGAGGAGTCTGTGTTCGGCTCCAACACCGAGGAGTGTGCGGCCTCCAGGGCGGGGTCCATCTACCCGTCCTTGGAAGGCACGACCCACTCTGGAGCGAAGTCCGGAGCGGTAGCAGGTGTGATGATCCGAATACTGTCCGACTGCCAATCTAGGTCGTGCGTCGTGATTGTTCGGCGCTCCTGACACATGTCCGAATCCATCAAAGATCAAGTCTCCGCGGACATCGGCGGTGTAGTTTAGGTTTCCAAACCTGACCTGACAGCCGAGGGCGTAGCTATCGATCTTCTCCAGATGGCCAAGCGAATTGGCCCGCAGTGCGAAGCCGCCGAACATGAAGATCTATCCAGGGAGAAAATTCTTGCCCGGGACAGCATGGTTGAAGGGCGGAGAATCCATCTAACCTTGTAGCAGCGACACAGAGGAACTCTCAATGAAAGCACCAATGTCGGTGTCAAAACCGGCGGATCTCGGGTAGGGGGTCCCGAACTGTGCATCTAAGGCTAATGGTAATAGGAGACTGGGGACACGATGTTTACCCAGGTTCGGGCCCTCTCGATGGAGGTAATACCCTACTTCCTGCTTGATTGATCTTGATGATATGAGTATTACAAGAGATGATCTACCACGAGATCAAAGAGGCTAAACCCTAGAAGCTAGCCTATGGTATGATTGTTGTTGATGATGATGATGGGTCCTACGGACTAAACCCTTCGGTTTATATAGACATCGGAGGGGGCTAGGGTTACACAGAGTTGGTTTATAGAGAAGGAGATCTACATCTGAATCTCCAAGCTTGCCTTCCACGCCAAGGAGAGTCCCATCCGGACACGGGATGAAGTCTTCTGTCTTGTATCTTCATAGTCCAACAGTCCGGCCAAAATATATAGTCTGGCAGTCCGGATACCCCCTTATCCAGGACTCCCTCACCCGCATATGTCCTTGCCTCCTTAGCACCAAACAGGAAAGCTTCCTTGCATGCGCCTGCTGGCGCCCTCCTGGCCCCGCTCATCGTGGCTCACGTCACCCATGTCCCTTGCGAGGCAGGGTGGCGAGCCTAGAGATGTCCGCCCTGCGAGGGGCCTCGGGAGGCTGCCCCTCATGGAGCCCCCGGGGCAATTGATGACGCTTGATGATGCTCGCCTTGCGAGGGCCTTGCCTGCGGAGTTTTGATCCTGGGCTGTGTTGGGCCCTTTGATGATGCCACGCGATGAGCCGCAGGCAAACGGGCCTGGGTACCCCCGATCGTAGAGCCCCGACAACCAAGTATAACTTTGCACAAGAGAAAGTATTTCAACACTTGGGAGTTGAGAAATTGTAGTGGAAGTGATGTTTAACATGCTCAACCCCATGTTCTTAATTTTAATAGCCTTGATAGCACTTGTGGATTAAATTATCTAGAGGAATTGTTGAAAGGTGGGTGAGATTATGCCAAAAATATGTGTTGTATATCTCAACATGGTGTTACACCCTCCAGCTTATGCCATGGCCTATGCTACTATATACGCGTTTATGTGTGTAAATGTGGCTTCATCACCCTTCTTGATGTTATGCTGAGGACTCTGCTGGCCGATGAATGATCCACCAAGAGCGACAGCTCGGATTTCGGCTATGTGTTTGTTACCATATGTAGTGGCAACACTACAAACAAATATCATTCGTCTTTCTCTTGAATGGGTGTGTATGTGGTAAATAAAGGGGACTGATCCAAAGAGCTTGAAAGAGACATTATTGCTAAAGGTCCATAGTTCCCAAACATTAAGCCACTACAAAAACCAATGCATGATCACTTATTTGGCATAATCTCCTTCGCGTGACAATAAAAGTTCCAGCAAACAATGATTGAAACAAAGTGTTTAAGGGCCTAGAGGACGAGAGAATTGTGGGTGGGCTCAGGAGCACTTGAGCATCATTTTACTAATTGCTTTCTACTCCCTAACTTATGATTTCATGGCTCAATCTTAAGAAACTCTTGCGTGCATTGCAAGCAAGTGTTGTCTAGATTAAATGAAATGAAGTGTTGCAAAGTTGTTTTATCTAGTAGATCAAAAACTTTGTGTTGATTATCTTTGCTTAACTAACACTTGCATTATAACCATGCCACCGCTATATCTATGATAAGTTTCCAGGTCAAGAAGCGGAGGGCTATCTAGGCATACGATCGTAAGTGAACCAAAACCTTCTCGTTATTTTGGTTTAAACAACTGAGTTCCTTATGCTTCGGATTTCTCATTATGTTGCTCGAGGACAATCAAGTTTAAGCTTGGGGAGTTGATGAGTGATATTTTTACACTCATTTCAACCTTGTTTAAACCGAAATATTTCATTCAAAGAGGGATATTCGCTCCGATATTGCCACTAATGACTAATGAATGCAAAGGATTCCAAAAATCCTCTCTTTGATATTTTTCCACAGTAAATGGGCTAAAAAGGGAAGAAATCACGTGGGAGAAAGGATAGGAAGGAAAATGGAGAATAAATAAGTCACCAGGAGGCGCCAGAAGGCCACCAGAGCCAAAGACAATGTTCCATGTGGCTGACGCGCTTGCATGAGTGGTCATTTAGAGTGGAAACTGAGGCAGGTCTTCCACCTGAACAACTTTTATAAATGGGATCCCATCGAAATGTCAACAGAAGAGGGAGCATCAAGCACATCTAGAACCTGTTTATCATCATCTTCATCCACAATCCCTAGCCGCCACCATTTTTCACCTCCATAGCCATCTCCACCAGCATAGTGCTCTCCCATCTAGTTCATACTTCTAATCGTGCATCGTACAAGGCATCCATTGTAATACATATCGCAATCAAACAATCCCAAGAGTGTTCTTCAATGTTTTCTTCTCATGATCTGATCTCTATGTGCGAGTAGTTCGGTAAGGTATGGGGTGAGGCATGAGCCTTGCAACCCTAGGTATTTGGTGAATGTATCAATGGAAGTCTTTCACACAAGATCTCTGTGTGAAATAAAATTGTTTCATGAAGTATCTCTTGTCTTGTCTGCGATCTTTGTCCCTGCAGGTACCCAGGATCATGGATGTTGAGCATCAGTGAGGCTAAGAGCAAGGTAACTGTGAAGTGTTATACCAAAGACCGGTGATAGCAAGGTTTAGTATGGTAACATGGATCATATCCTTAGGGATTCATGAGGTTTAGTCATTAAACACCAATGCTTTTATCTGGTATTATTATCTTAATTATTGGGGTAACCCCGCGAGATGGATAGGGCCTTCAGTAGGACAATTGATTCTTGATGCAGGACTCATGTCGGTCAAGATGTAATTTGGACACATCCCCCATTCCGATATGAAGCAAGCATCTCTTGATGGGTGACATACCGAGAAGAAACTAATAGCATTTTTATCCCGACACCAATACATGGTTGTAAGCATTAAGAAATCATCCCTGTAACTTCTTTTTTATAAGTGTTTGAATCACAACTTGCTTGCTGATCCGGTCAAAAGATGGATTTGACACTTTGGCAAAAGCTTGCTAGAGACCATTACTTCAAGGAATCTTCCTCTCGTGGATTCGATGCCCAGGGTCATCTCTAGAGAAATAGGTGTGGGATACCCTTTCTTGTTCCAATACCGGATCAATAAAAAGGAGATATCAGTGGTCTCCTTAAAGACCAACCCTGAAGTGAACCGAGGCTCATCCATTGGGGGTGACTCAAAAGGGAGAATACAGTGATCCACTTGGTGGCCTCTCGGAGCTTCGGCTTTGGCACCTCCCTAACAGAGATTAGCACTCTCACGAGTATGAACTTCAGGATAAACCCACGTCCCTGACTCACTTCTGGTTATCTCATAACCACAGCATTTACTCTTTGCATTTCATACTTGCTCTTACTGATATATCTTGTGCTAGTTGAATTGTTTAGTTGTTCCTAGATTTCCATATCTTGTGATATAGTTTGTGCTTGCTAGTTTCCTTAAGTGCCTATCTTGTTTAGCGTAGGTTGTTGGTACACTTAGTTGAGCCTAGCATATTTAGGATTTGTGCTTGAAATGAATCTGTTTAGTTTAATTCCGCATTAGGACAAAGAAAAATCCGCAGAAGTTTCAAAATGCCTATTCACCCCCTCTAGTCATCATCTAGGCTATTCTATATTGTTGTAGCTATAAGCCATCAAGGTTCATCCATTAGGCAATATATAGTTGCGTGCATTGCTTGATGCAGAGGCTAGGGGCTATCATCCTTTTTTTAAATCCATTAGACAACCGACAATTCAACATACAACACACCAGCCACAACCAGGCCTAAATAAGTAGCTCATGAGGACATCGCCAACGCTGAGCGCTACGGTAGGGTGTTCAAAATTTTTCCAAGCCAATCGACGGTTGCATCATCGATTCCTTGCGTCCGGTGCCTCATCGACACAAAACAAGGCAGCGAGCGCCAGGCCTCCCCCTAGCTGAGACCGGAACATCTATTTCTAAGCGTGTTTGGCGTTGATCATTAGCGCCTAGCGTTGGAATACATGACGCTTAATATTTTTGGTATTTTATTTATTCTGTTTAAGTGTCTGGATAAGCGCTCACCGTATTAGATGCTCTTATCTGCTACAACGATAAAGGTAAAAACATGCATAACTACCTTATGATGATAAAAGGGATTTGACGGCTTAACAACAAGACCAGGAGAGGATACTTGTGAGCCGTTGGATCGGATTGAAGTGGTATTGCGAGAAATGCTACACCTAAATGAGGAAAATATACAACTTTAGGTTCATGATTTGACATTGCCCTCCTTCTTGACATACAATGAGCCCCCACGGCTTTGTATTTGCTGCCCGCCATGCTTGATTTATAGAAATAAAGAAAACTGGGAATCTATACTTGATGAGGTCCGCGCCTTCTCATGTATGAATGTGTTGTACCGGAAAAACTACCGCTGGTTTAGTCTTGAGTGTACCATCCTCATTCGCCATATGTAAATTAGGACTAGTAATAGCCTTGTTGCGAGTGAGCTTTTAAGATGACTAACATGAAAGACATGATGAATTTTGACATGTTCTACAAACTAGAGCTTGTAAGAAGTGGTACCCACTTTTTGAATAATCAAGAAAGGACAATAGTATTTTGTTCTGCAATTTAAGATCTCCGGGAAATCCAAAGACTGCCAGAAGGAGCCATTTTAGGATACATCAAGTCTCCCACTTGAAAAGTTCGTTTCACTCATTTGAGATCTACATATCTCTTCACATTGTTTTGTTCTTGAAGTAAAATATCCTTTAACACATCAAGCATTGTTGGGTTAGATGACAAGAACTCCTGAGATTCTGTATCATTAGGGTCTGGTATAGCTAGCCCATTGTAACATCCCAAATTTTCAATTTGGAATGTTATGCATTAGATCATCATTGCATATCATATTTTATTACATTTTGGAGGATCCTAGAAATTCTACGCAACTCAAGGACCCGAAGAGAGAGTTGGGGATTTCGTTATTTTCATATTTGAGTTTTCTCAAATTTTGAAAAGCGAATCGTTTGGTTTAAATTATTTTCTCTTTGAAATATTTTGTCACGCCCAATATGCGACCCTATCCAAAAGGAACTCGAAGGTCCCACCAAGGATAGACCCGCATATTGAAACGCTTTTGCAAGGTGGATATCATTACATCAACATTACATAATAGATGGGGATACATACAAGAGGCATACAATGCCACACGAATACAACATCATCTTACATAAGAGCACCATCCGACTATGGATGAAACACAAACAGAAACTCAAACGACATCCACCCTGCTAGCCCAGGCTGCCGACCTGGAACCTATCCCCTGATTGAAGAAGCAGAAGAAGAACTCAACACAAGCAAGCATTGCTCTCGCGTCATGATCATCGCAAAACCTGTACCTACAACTGGTGTTGTAGTAATCTGTGAGCCACGAGGACTCAGCAATCCCATTACCATGGGTATCAGGACTAGCAATGCTTAATGGGAAAGGAAGGGGTAAAGTGGTGAGGCTGCAGCAGCGGCTAAGCATATTTGGTGGCTAACATACACAAATAAGAGCGAGAAGAGAGCAAAAGGAACGGTCGTCAACTAGTAATGATCAAGAAGTGATCCTGAACACCTACTTACGTCAAACATAACACAGAAACCGTGTTCACTTCCCGGACTCCGCCGAAAAGAGACAATCACGGTTACACATGCGGTTGATGCGTTTTAATTCGGATCTGGTGTCAAGTTATCTACAACCGGACATTAACAAATTCCCATCTGCCTATAACCGCAGGCACGGCTTTCGAAAGATTATACCCTGTAGGGGTGTCCCAAGTTAGCCCATGATAAGCTCTTGCGATCAACGAAGGATATACCTTCTCCCAGGAAGACCCGATCAGACTCGGAATCCCGGTTTACAAGACATTTCGACAATGGTAAAACAAGACCAGCAAAGCCTCCCGCTGTGCCGACAAATCCCGATAGGAGCTGCACATATCTCGTTCACAGGGCACACTGGATGAGCCAGATGTCGGGTTGGCATAGACCCTGGTTGCCCAGGGGGGCGCCGGACATCGCTCGGTTTGGACCAACACTTAGACAAGCACTGGCCCGGGAGGGTAAAATAAAGATGACCCTCGAGAGCGCGACTCCCAACGGAAAAAGGGCTAGGTGAGGCAAATGGTAAAACCAAGGTTGGGCCTTGCTGGAGGAGTTTTATTCAAAGCGAACTGTCAAGGGGGTCCCATAAGTCACCCGACCGCTTAAGGAACACAAAATCCGGGAACACAACACCGGTATGATGGAAACTAGGGCGGCAAGAGTGGAACAAAACACCAGGTATAAGGCCGAGTCTTCCACCCTTTACCAAGTATATAGATGCATTAATAATATAAGAGATATTGTGATATCCCAACCAAAATCCTGTCCACCATGGAGCAATCTTCAACTTCACTTGCAACTAGCAACGCTATAAGAGGGCTGAGCAAAGCGGTAACATATCCAAGCAACGGTTTGCTAGGAAGGGTGTGGAAGGTTAGAGGTTCATGGCAATCTGGGAGGCTTGAAGAGTAAATGATAGGTAGCGCAGCATAGCGATAGAACGAAGCAACTAGCATAGCAATGATATGTAACGCCCCGGTTCCGATGCGCCAGGTGTCTGCCAGTTATTTGCTGTCGTTGCCATGTCATTTGCTTGCGTGTTGCATTTTGTCATGTCATCATGTGCATTTCATTTTGCATACGTGTTCGTCTCATGCATCCGAGCATTTTCCCCGTTGTCCATTTTGCAATCCGGCGCTCCTATGTCCTCTGACGTCCCCTTCTTGCCTCTCTTCGTGAGCGGGTGTTAAACTTTCTCAGAATAGCCCGAGGTTTGCCAAGCGGCCTTGGTATAGCACCGGTAGACCGCCTGTCAAGTTTCGTGCCATTTGGAGGTCGTTTGGGTACTCCAACGGTTAACCGGGTAACCGTAAACCCCCCCTTCTCTTTGCAACCCAACACCCCTTCCAAAGTGGCCCAAAACCCAGCAAACTCCCCTGCATGCTCTCGGTCGTTCGATCACGATCGTGTGGGCGAAAACCGCACCCCATTTGGAGTCTCCTAGCTCCCTCTACCTATATATTTGTGCCTCCCCCCGAAAAATCCCGCAGATCAAACCCTAGCCCCGGTCCCCTCGCGTGCCGGACATGTCCAACCCCGCCGGACATGTCCAGCTTCCACCTCGCTCAGGCTAATCGCGGCCGGCCACCTCAGCCACCGCCGCCCCGCGCCCGACACGTGTTGCCGCCGCCATCCCACCGCGTGCCGCCGCCCGGGGCCCAGATCCGGCCCGCCCCAGGCCGAACCGGGCCGCGCCGGGCCCGTCCCTTGCTGCCTTCGCTCCTCGCCGGCGTCCCGCTCGCCGGAATCCGCGCACCCGGCCCGGATCTTCCCCCGCCTCCGGCAGCCCCGCGCCCTCCGCGGACTCCCGCGCGCCCCGTCCGCCTCCGCCGGCCGGCGCCACAGCGCCCCCGCCGCCCGCGGCCGATCCGACCCCGCCGCCAGCGGAGCACCTCGGCCCTGCCTTCGCCCTCCGCCCGCAAGACCTCGCCGGCGCCGCCCCCGGCCTCCTCCGCCTCTCTCGGACCCCTCCGGCCACCGTCCATGTCATCTCCGGCGAGGTTCCGGCCAACCTCGGGATTCGTGCCTCAGATCTGGATCTGGAAGAAGAGGTTGACTTTCCCCCCTCCGAAAATTCGTCTAAGTCCCCAGATCTGTGTAATTTTCATGCCATGTTCGACCTGCCATATCTCTGTGCATGTAGCTCTGTTTCGTGCGTGTAATATGTCAAATTGTTCGCCTCGACGAGTACATCACTTCATTCCATTGCATCATATTCATTTGAGGTCATCTAGATGCCTGAATCATCGTTGCAAGAGTGCTTCATGATGTTGTCTGTTGTCTGTTAACAGAACGTGCTCTTTTGTCATTTTTGCCATGATTGATGTGTGCATCCTAGGAGGTTGATGTCTACATGTGTTTTGAACTATGCCATGTCTTCTTTACAGAGGTGTTTACCATGTACTTTTTGTGATCAATGTGGTGACTAGAAAAAGCATGTAAACTAGGCATCGTGATGTTGCTGATTTTAGTCCCTATTCTGCTGTTATTTTCATGCCATGTAAACATGATGCTACAGAGAGATCCATGCATATTTTGAGATACTTCAGTAAGGGTGTTTTGAACATATGATTATTGTCTATCCATTCATGCCCCTGGTTGCAATTATGGAGTAGTCTAGCATGTCATTTTCGTGCTCTACTTTTGCTTCAAAATGTTTCCTGGCAGATTGTTTACATGTTATTCAATTTTGCCGAGGTTGCTATAGTTGATCCTTGCATGCTATGAACTTGTTCTTCCCATGCTTAGCTTCACAAACATGCCTTCTTACTGTTGGTTGCCTTGCCATGCCATGTATTTCTCTGTAGTGAGTGGTACAAGCTCATCTACATGCCTTCATAATTCTGTTTCTGCCATGTTTGAATCTGTATTATAACTTGCTATGTTTACATGGGTGCCATCATATTTTCTGATCCTTTTTGGCTCATGGTCAGTAAAGGACATTTGATCTATGCATTTAGTAGTATCATGCCATGCCTTTGTTTGACATGATAAGTTCCTGTAACATGTTGTTTGATAGCTCTGAATATTGCAACCTGATGTTATTTTCTGCAAAGTCTGAACTGTTATTATTTGCAATCTTGCCATGTGTGTTTGAGCATGTTCTAGTGATTTCTGGAGATAGCTCAGTGTTCATGTTTTGTTATGCTTTACCTGTACTTCATGCCCATGCCTTTTGTTATTATGTTGAGATGTTTTAGCATATTGTTTTGATGCTTGCAAGATGCCTCGTTGTTGTTTTGGACAGATTGTTGCTATAACTTGTTTCATGTGTGTGTGTTGAACCGTTGCTCCGTTTTGAGTGTGCTCTATATGAAACTTGCTTGATTTTGCATGTAGCTTCATATTATCATGTTGCATCCTTGTTTTGAGGTGTTTGCTTGATGTTTGGGTGCATTTTGCATCAATGCCATGTTTAACTTGTGTTGCTCATATCTTCTAGGCCGTAGCTCCAAATCTAATGAACTTTATATGTAACTTGACTAGAATATCGTGTAGATCATCTTGGTGCATCTTAACTTGATGTTTAACAACTTGAACTTAAGGTTTATTCAGATCTGGACTAATTTCGAAATTTGCATATGAGGACTTACCGGAATTGTTATATGTTGTTCCCGGCCTCATTTAAACTTGCCTTGATGTGTTGCTCTTGTTTGCATCATCTCTTGCCATGAGTAGCTTCATGTAGCCTTGTCATGCATCATGCTTGGTTGTGCATCATGTCTTGTATATGTGTGGTGTGTTTACCATGTTGTGTGTTTCTTCTCGATAGTTCCTGTTTCATTGCGATCGTGAGGATTCGTTCGTCTACGCTTGGTTCGGCTTCATCCATTCGTCTTCTTCATGGACTCATTCTTCTTCCTAGCGGGATTTCAGGCAAGCTGATCGCTACCCTGGATCTCACTAATATCATTGCTATGCTAGTTGCTTCGTTCTATCGCTATGCTGTGTTACCTATCTTTTGCTCATCAAGCCATCCCAAATTGCCATGAACCTCTAACCTTTGACACCTTTCCTATGCAAACCGTTGCTTGGCTATGTTACCGCTTTTCCCAGCCCTCTTATAGCGTTGCTAGTTGCAGGTGAAGCTGAAGATTTCTCCATGGTGGACAGGATTTTGTTGGGATATCACAATATCTCTTATATTATTAATGCATCTATATACTTGGTAAAGGGTGGAAGACTCGGCCTTATGCCTGGTGTTTTGTTCCACTCTTGCCGCCCTAGTTTCTGTCATACCGGTGTTATGTTCCTGGATTTTGTGTTCCTTACGCGGTCGGGTGATTTATGGGACCCCCTTGACAGTTCGCTTTGAATAAAACTCCTCTAGCAAGGCCCAACATTGGTTTTACCATTTGCCTCACCACCACCTACTTTTCCCTTGGGAGTCGCTCTCTCGAGGGTCATCTTTATTTTAGCCCCCCCCCCCCCCGCGCTAGTGCTTGTCTAAGTGTTGGTCCGAACCGAGTAGACTACGGGGCCCCCTCGGGGAAACTCGAGGTCTGGTTTTACTCTTAGGATGTCTCATCCGGTGTTGCCCTGAGAACGAGATATGTGCAGCTCCTATCGGGATTGTCGGCGCATCGGGCGGCTTTGCTAGTCTTGTTTTACCATTGTCGAAATGTCTTGTAAACCGGGATTCCGAGTCTGATGGGGTCTTCGTGGGAGAAGGTATATCCTTCGTTGATCGCGAGAGCTTATCATGGGCTAAGTTGGGACACCCCTGCAGGATATAATCTTTCGAAAGCCATGCCTGCGGTTATAGGCAGATGGGAATTTGTTAATGTCCGGTTGTAGATAACTTGACACCAGATCCGAATTATAACACATCAACCGCGTGTGTAGCCGTGATGGTCTCTTCTTGGCGGAGTCCGGGAAGTGAACACGGTTTCGTGTTATGTTTGACGTAAGTAGGAGTTTAGGATCACTTCTTGATCATTGCTAGCTTCACGACCGTTCTGCTTGCTCTCTTCTCGCTCTTATTTGCGTATGTTAGCCACCATATATGCTTAGTCACTGCTGCAGCCTCACCACTTTACCCCTTCCGTTTCCTATTAAGCTTTGCTAGTCTTGATACCCATGGTAATGGGATTGTTGAGTCCTCGTGGCTCACAGATTACTACAACAACAGTTGCAGGTACAGGTTGTGCGATGATCATGACGCGAGAGCGATGCTTGCTTGCATTGAGTTCTTCTTCTGCTTCTTCTTTGATCAGGGGATAGGTTCCAGGTCGGCAGCCTGGGCTAGCAGGGTGGATGTCGTTTGAGTTTCTGTTTGTGTTTCATCCGTAGTTGGATGATGCTCTTATGTATTGTGATGTTGTATTCGTGTGGCATTGCATGCCTCTTGTATGTATCCCCATCTATTATGTAATGTTGATGTAATGATATCCACCTTGCAAAAGCGTTTCAATATGCGGGTCTATCCTTGGTGGGACCTTCGAGTTCCTTTTGGATAGGGTCGCATATTGGGCATGACAAGTTGGTATCAGAGCCTCGACCGACCCTAGGAGCCCCCTTGATTGATCGTGTAGTTTGGTCGTTGTTGAGTTTAGAAGAAAACTATTTTGAGTCTTAGGATTATATATATCGGAGAGTAGGAATTCTTTTTACTCCTCTGCCCCTTCGTCGCTCTGGTAAGGAATCTTGACGTAGTTGTTTTGAATTATTCCTCTTCCCATTCAAATTTTCTTTAGGATCACGCAGTTGGTTTTCCGATCGTTGGTTTTCAGTTCTTTTGATCCGGTGCATTTCTCGTCAGTTGACTCGAGCCTCTTCATCTTTGCGAGTTCAATCCTCAGTTGTTTTCTTTTCCCACCCACCCACCCTTCTTATTCTTGGAGCCGGAGTCCGTAATCGAGTATCCATCCTACTCGTGTGAAGTCTTTGCTTTCTTTCCTCAATGATTTCAACCGGTGTTCTCTATTCAAGATATTCATCGGTTTCCCCTTCCAAGTTGCCTTTGTTTTACCGCCCTCCCACCCCTTTTTCTTCCCGAAGTTTGAGTCTCTCTTGACCATCTATTTCATTCGTGCGGAACCCTTTAGTCTTCCGTAATTTATTTCAACCAATGAATTCTTGTTTTGTTCGACATTCTTCATCTCTTTTTCTTTTTCCAGTGGATTCAATTCAAGTTTTTCGGTTGATCATATTCTTTCCCTTGGATCAAGTGTTTTCCCTGCTCGTTCGTCTCTCGCCAGTTTATCCTTCCGGAGTGTTCTAGACATCTCAGGAGATTCATCTGTGTTTCAATTGATTCGAGGTTGTCACCTCATTCAAATATTTCAATTATTTCGGTGCATCATCTATTTGTTCAACATCCTTTCCGACGGTGTTTTTCTCGTCAGTGAGCCATAACCCACAGGTCTTTTCCCAGGATCTTACCTGACTCTTCTAATTCCCCCGGAGTGATTCTCAATTCTTTTCATATGTGACGTAAGAATGGATTCCATCAGTCACATGCCTTCTCCAAGATTGCTTTCAAATTCTTTTCATTGTTGACTCTACCTCTTCGCTTTTCATTCTCCCGGAGTATCTCAGTATTTTGGTGGTGTTTCTCGTCGTCATTTGAAGATCGAAGAAGAGTTTTCCTTTAAATCTTGCCCGTTCTCTCGAAGTTTCATTGTTCTAGCTTCATGTTATCCTCTCGATTTATTCCATTTGTCAGATATTCTTTTCTTATCCATCCGGAGTATGTCAGAAGATGTTTTCCCGTTTCTTTTCACCGGAGGCCATCTTTCCAGAAGAATTCTTCGCCCTCATCATTCCAGCTATCGTCCTCTAATTATCCCGGTGCTTCGTTCAAGTGTTCTTTAATCAGCTCATGATCTCTTTGTTCTTCTGCATCTAAATCCCCTCAAGCATATTTGTTCTTCTAATTCTTCCCAGTGATTAAGTCTCTTTCATCAGTCATTTTCGAATTCTTACGGTGGTTCGTCGAAGATTCTTTTTCTTTGATTATCATCTTGATCGATTCCTTCTTTCAATCCTACCAGTGGTTCATGAAGACCTTCTCAAGTTTGCGATATGTCACTTCTCAATCCTTTTCAAGAAGAATAAGTAGTATGCAAAAATCCTTTGCTTGTCATCAATTTAATTAGATGAAGGATAAGCATACAATAAATCTTATTCTTGTTTCATCAGAGTGATTAATCCCTTCCTTTGGAGTTTGTTCTTGATGAATAAATTCTAGTTCCAGGTGTTTTCATCTTTTCTTTTCCGGAGTTCAATTTCCTCAGCTATTTCGTCGGAACCTCTATCTAAATCATCGCAAGGCTCATCTTATTCTTTCTTCCTTCATTCTATCTCATCATCCTTTTGTCACCGGAGTTCTTCATGGTGGTTCTTCATGATTTAATTCATTCTTCAAGAGTTCATCAAGATTCTTGTTGGTGGAGTTCAAGTATCTTTTCTTCTCGCGTCTCGAAGCGCAAATAATTCTTCATTTTCTTTTGAAGTGAAGTTTTGCATTTCTTTGTTCTTCTAAGCTATCAAATCTTTTCCGTTTGTGGTAGGTTATCACCTCATAATTTTTTGAGAGGTTACCCATAAGTCCACATAAAGCTTATCCTTTCGTTGTTGATTTTCTCAACAACTCCGTTCAACCCTTCCGTCTAAGTTCTTTTCATTCAACTCTTTTAATTCTTCCGGAGGCTTTGCGTTGGTCATCTCGTCAAGTGTCATTCCATCTTGTGCAGCTTGTGTTCTATTCCTCCATGTTTTGTCCGGAGTGCTGTCTAAATCCTTTCAATCTTATTCGTTTCTTATCTCATTCTAACCGGAGTTGTTTCATAATCTATCTGATTCCGTGAGTTTTCGATTCTCGTCTTTCTCGTCGTTCCTCTTTTCTTTGTTTCTGCTCGTGAGTTCTTGTTTCACCTCTTCCTTTTTCTCTTCCGTCTCGGTCCTAAGATCTCGGGACGAGATCTCTTGTTAGTGGAGTGTTGTAACGCCCCGGTTCCGATGCGCCAGGTGTCTGCTAGTTATTTGCTATCGTTGCCATGTCATTTGCTCGCGTGTTGCATTTTGTCATGTCATCATGTGCATTTCATTTTGCATACGTGTTCGTCTCATGCATCCGAGCATTTTCCCGTTGTCCATTTTGCAATCCGGCGCTCCTATGTCCTCCGGCATCCCCTTCTTGCCTCTCTTCGTGAGCGGGTGTTAAACTTTCTCGGAATGGCCCGAGGTTTGCCAAGTGGCCTTGGTATAGCACCGGCAGACCACCTGTCAAGTTTCGTGCCATTTGGAGGTCGTTTGGGTACTCCAACGGTTAACCGGGTAACCGTAAACCCCCCTTCTCTTTGCAGCCCAACACCCCTTCCAAAGTGGCCCAAAACCCAGCAAACTCCCCTCCATGCTCTCGGTCGTTCGATCACGATCATGTGGGCAAAAACCGCACCCCATTTGGAGTCTCCTAGCTCCCTCTACCTATATATTTGTGCCTCCCCCCGAAAAATCCCGCAGATCAAACCCTAGCCCCGCTCCCCTCACGCGCCGGACATGTCCAACCCCGCCGGACATGTCTAGCTTCTACCTCGCTCAGGCCAATCACGGCCGGCCACCTCAGCCACCGCCACCCCGCGCCCAATCCGAGCCCGACACGTGTCGCCGCCGCCATCCCACTGCGCGCCGCCGCCCAGGGCCTAGATCCGGCCCGCCCCGGGCCGAACCGGGCCGCGCCGGGCCCGTCCCTCGCCGCCTTCGCTCCTTGCCGACGTCCCGCTTGCCGGAATCCGCGCGCCGGGCCCGGATCTTCCCCGCCGCCGCCGGGCCGAGCCGCCGCCCGCCGCCTCCGGCAGCCCCGCGCCCTCCGCGGAGTCCCGCGCGCCCCGGCCGCCTCCGCCGGCCGGCGCCGCAGTGCCCCCGCCGCCCCGGTGGCCGCGCCGCCCGCGGCAGATCCGACCCTGCCGCCTGCGCCTCTGCCGCCAGCGGAGCACCTCGGCCCCGCCTTCGCCCTCCGCCCGCAAGACCTCGTCGGCGCCGCCCCCGGCCTCCTCCGCCTCTCTCGGACGCCTCCGGCCACCGTCCCAGTCATCTCCGGCGAGGTTCCGACCAACCTCGGGATTCGTGCCTCGGATCTGGATCTGGAAGAAGAGGTTGACTTTCCCTCCTCTGAAAATTCGTCTAAGTCCCCAGATCTATGTAATTTTCATGCCATGTTCGACCTGCCATATCTCTGTGCATGTAGCTCCGTTTCGTGCATGTAATATGTCAAATTGTTCGTCTCGACGAGTACATCATTTCATTCCATTGCATCATATTCATTTGAGGTCATCTAGATGCCTGAATCATCATTGCAAGAGTGCTTCATGATGTTGTTTGCTGTCTATTAACAGAACAAGCTCTTTTGTCATTTTTGCCATGATTGATGTGTGCATCCTAGGAGGTTGATGTCTACATGTGTTTTGAACTATGCCATGTCTTATTTACAGAGGTGTTTACCATGTATTTTTTGTGATCAATGTGGTGACTAGCAAAAGCATGTAAACTAGGCATCGTGATGTTGCTGATTTTAGTCCATGTTCTCCTGTTATTTTGATGCCATGTAAACATGATGCTACAGAGAGATCCATGCATATTTTGAGATACTTCAGTAAGGGAGTTTTGAACATATGATTATTTTCTATCCATTCATGCCCCTTGTTGCAATTATGGAGTAGTCTTGCATGTCATTTTCGTGCTCTACTTTTGCTTCAAAACGTTTCCTGGCAGATTGTTTACATGTTATTCAATTTTGCCAAGGTTGCTATAGTTGATCCTTGCATGCTATGAACTTGTTCTTGCCATGCTTAGCTTCACAAACATGCCTTCTTACTGTTGGTTACCTTGCCATGCCATGTATTTCTCTGTAGTGAGTGGTACAAGCTCATCTGCATGCCTTCATAATTCTGTTTCTGCCATGTTTGAATCTGTATTATAACTTACTATGTTTACATGGGTGCCATCATATTTTTTGATCCTTTTTGGCTCATGGTCAGTACAGGACATTTGATCTATGCATTTAGTAGTATCATGCCATGCCTTTTTTTGCCATGATAAGTTCCTGTAACATGCTGTTTGATAGCTCTGAACATTGCAACCTGATATTATTTTCTGCAAAGTCTGAACTGTTATTATTTGCAATCTTGCCATGTGTGTTTGAGCATGTTCTAGTGATTTCTGGAGATAGCTCAGTGTTCATGTTTTGTTATGCTTTACCTGTACTTCATGCCCATGCCTTTTGTTATTATGTTGAGATGTTGTAGCATATTGTTTTGATGCTTGCAAGATGCCTAGTTGTTGTTTTGGACAAATTGTTGCTATAACTTGTTTTATGTGTGTGTGTTGAACCGTTGCTCCGTTTTGAGTGTGCTCTATATGAAACTTGCTTGATTTTGCATGTAGCTTCATATTATCATGTTGAATCCTTGTTTTGAGGTGTTTGCTTGATGTTTGGGTGCATTTTGCATCAATGCCATGTTTAACTTGTGTTGCTCATATCTTCTAGGCCGTAGCTCCAAATCTAATGAACTTTATATGTAACTTGACTAGAATCTCGTGTAGATCATCTTGGTGCATCTTAACTTGATGTTTAACAACTTGAACTTAAGGTTTATTCAGATCTGGACTAATTTCGAAATTTGCATATGAGGACTTACCGGAATTGTTATATGTTGTTCCCGGCCTCATTTAAACTTGCCTTGATGTGTTGCTCTTGTTTGCATCATCTCTTGCCATGAGTAGCTTCATGTAGCCTTGTCATGAATCATGCTAGGTTGTGCATCATGTCTTGTATATGTGTGGTATGTTTACCATGTTGTGTGTTTCTTCTCGATAGTTCCTGTTTCGTTGCGATCGTGAGGATTCGTTCGTCTACGCTTGGTTCGGCTTCATCGTTTCGTCTTCTTCATGGACTCGTTCTTCTTCCTAGCAGGATTTCAGGCAAGATGATCGCTACCCTGGATCTCACTACTATCATTGCTATGCTAGTTGCTTCGTTCTATCGCTATGCTGTGTTACCTATCTTTTGCTCATCAAGCCATCCCAAATTGCCATGAACCTCTAACCTTTGACACCTTTCCTATGCAAACCGTTGCTTGGCTATGTTACCTCTTTGCTCAGCCCTCTTATAACGTTGCTAGTTGCAGGTGAAGCTGAAGATTTCTCCATGGTGGACAGGATTTTGTTGGGATATCACAATATCTCTTATATTATTAATGCATCTATATACTTGGTAAAGGGTGGAAGACTCGGCCTTATGCCTGGTGTTTTGTTCCACTCTTGCCGCCCTAGTTTCCGTCATACCGGTGTTATGTTCCCGGATTTTGCGTTCCTTACGCGGTCAGGTGATTTATGGGACCCCCTTGACAGTTCGCTTTGAATAAAACTCCTCCAGCAAGGCCCAACATTGGTTTTACCATTTGCCTCACCACCACCTACTTTTCCCTTGGGAGTCGCTCTCTCGAGGGTCATCTTTATTTTAGCCCCCCCCCCCCCCCGGGGCCAGTGCTTGTCTAAGTGTTAGTCCGAACCGAGTAGACTGCGGGGCCCCTCGGGGAAACTCGAGGTCTGGTTTTACTCGTAGGATGTCTCATCCGGTGTTGCCCTGAGAACGAGATATGTGCAGCTCCTATCGGGATTGTCGGCTCATCGAGCGGCTTTGCTGGTCTTGTTTTACCATTGACGAAATGTCTTGTAAACCGGGATTCCGGGTCTGATCGGGTCTTCCTGGGAGAAGGTATATCCTTCGTTGATCGCGAGAGCTTATCATGGGCTAAGTTGGGACACCCCTGAAGGGTATAATCTTTCGAAAGCCGTGCCTGCGGTTATAGGCAGATGGGAATTTGTTAATGTCCGGTTGTAGATAACTTGACACCAGATCCGAATTATAACACATCAACCGCGTGTGTAGCCGTGATGGTCTCTACTCGGCGGAGTCCGGGAAGTGAACACGGTTTCGTGTTATGTTTGACGTAAGTAGGAGTTCAGGATCACTTCTTGATCATTGCTAGCTTCACGACCGTTCTGCTTGCTCTCTTCTCGCTCTTATTTGCGTATGTTAGCCACCATATATGCTTAGTCGTTGCTGCAGCCTCACCACTTTACCCCTTCCATTTCCTATTAAGCTTTGCTAGTCTTGATACCCATGGTAATGGGATTGCTGAGTCCTCGTGGCTCACAGATTACTACAACAACAGTTGCAGGTACAGGTTGTGCGATGATCATGACGCGAGAGCGATGCTTGCTTGCGTTGAGTTCTTCTTCTGCTTCTTCTTCGATCAGGGGATAGGTTCCAGGGCGGCAGCCTGGGCTAGCAGGGTGGATGTCGTTTGAGTTTCTGTTTGTGTTTCATCCGTAGTTGGATGATGCTCTTATGTATTGTGATGTTGTATTCGTGTGGCATTGCATGCCTCTTGTATGTATCCCCATCTATTATGTAATGTTGATGTAATGATATCCACCTTGCAAAAGCGTTTCAATATGCGGCTCTATCCTTGGTGGGACCTTCGAGTTCCTTTTGGATAGGGTCGCATATTGGGCGTGACATGATAGTAGTGAGATCTAGGGTAGCGTTCATATTGCCTGAAATCCCGCTAGGAAGAAGAACGAGTCCATGAAGAAGATGAACGGATGAAGCCTAACCAAGCGTAGACGAACGAATCCTCACGATCACAACGAAACGGGAACTATCGAGAAGAAGCACACAACATAGTAAACACACCACACATGAACAAGGCATGATGCACAAACAAGCATGATGCAAGACAGGACTACATGAAGCTACTCATGGCAAGAGATGATGCAAACAAGAGCAACACATCAAAACAAGTTTAAATGAGGCCGGGTACAACATATAACAATTCCTGTAAGTCCTCATATGCAAATTTCGAAATTGGTCCAGATCTGAATAAACCTTATGTTCAAGTTGTTAAACAGCAAGTTAAGATGCACAAGGATGATCTAAACGAGATTCTAGTCGAGTTACATATAAAGTTCATTTAGTTCGGAGCTACGGCCTAGAAGATATGAGCAAAACAAGTTAAACATGGCATTGATGCAAAATGCACCCAAACATCAAGCAAACACCTCAAAACAAGGATGCAACATGATAATATGAAGCTAAATGCAAAATGAAGCAAGTTTCATATAGAGTACACTCAAAACGGAGCAACGGTTCAACACACACACACTATACACGAGTTATAGCAACAATCTGTCCAAAACAGCAACTAGGCATATTGCAAGCATCAAAACAACATGCTACAGGACCTCAACAAGAAAACAAAAGACATGGGCATGATGTACAGGTAAAGCATAACAAAACATGAACACTGAGCTAACTCCAGAAATCACTAGAACCAGCTCAAACACACATGGTAAGATTGCAAGTAATAACAATTCAGACTTTGCAGAAAATAACATCAGGTTGCAATGTTTAGAGCTATCAAACAACATGTTACAAGAACTTATCATGGCAAACAAAAGCATGGCATGAACCTACTAATTGCATAGATCAAAAGTCCCTTACTGACCATAAGCCAAAAAGGATCAGAAGAAATGATGGCACCCATGTAAACATGGCAATTTATATTACAGATTCAAACATGGCAGAAACAGAATTATGAAGGCATGTTGGTGAGCTTGTGCAAATCACTACAGAGCATTACATGGCATGACAAGGCAACCAACAGTAAGAAGGCATGTTTGTGAAGCTAAGCATGGCAAGAGCAAGTCCATAGGGTGCAAGGATCAACTACAACAACCTTGGCAAAATTGAATAACATGTAAACAATCTGCCAGGAAACATTTTGAAGTAAAAGTAGATCACGAAAATGACATGCTAGACTACTATATAATAGCAAACGGAGGCATGAATGGATAGACAATAACCATATGTTCAAAACACCCTTACTGAAGTATCTCAAAATAAGCATGGATCTCTCTGTAGCATCAAGTTTACATGGCATCAAAATAACAGCAGAACAGGGACTAAAATCAGCAACATCATGATGCCTAGTTTGCATGGTTGTGCTAGTCACCACATTGATCACAAAAATACATGGTAAGAACCTATGTAAAGAAGACATAGCATAGATCAAAACACATGTAGACATCAACCTCATAGGATGCACACATCAATCATGGCAAAAATGACAAATGAGCTCGTTCTATTAACAGACAACAGACAACATCATGAAGCACTCTTGCAACGATGATTCAGGCATCAAGATGGACTCAAATGAACATGATGCAATGGAATGAAATGAAGTACTCGTTGAGTCGAACAATTTGACATATTACACGCACGAAATGGTGCTACGGATGCAGAGATATGATGCGATGAACATGGCATGATAATGTCAAAATACTTCGGGGACTTGGTCAAATTTCGGAAAAAAAAACATATGAGCGTCATATACTTAAAGTGCGCACGGGCGGGATTTACAGGCATAGCTCACCGTGGGCTAAGCCCAGCTGAGGAGGAGGGAGCTGGGCCGGGCCTGGAGCGGGGATGGGCCGCGAGGAGAGGCCGGCCCACGCGGGGTCGACGCGGGCAGGGAGGCGCGCGAGGCCACGCGCTCGCTGGCCTTCGTCTTCCCGAACGAGGACGGGGCGGCGGCGGCTTGCTCTCCGGCGAGCGGGCAGGCACGAAGGGGCGCCGGGAACCGGCGGATCTGGGCGGCGCGGTGCCGGATCCGGCAGCGGGAGGAGGTTGGAGGGGCTCTGGCGGCGGCGAGCTCCATGGAGGCCGTGGCGGCGCTGCAGCAGAGGGAGAGGGAGGTTAGAGGAGGAAGGAGAGGAGAGGAAGGAAGAGCGGGGCGGGACGGCGCTGGCCTGCTGGCTCCGGCGGGGCTACCGGGGTCGCCGGCGGGAGGCGCGAGGTGGCGGTCTCGATCCAGCTCGGGATCGAGCGGGAGGAGGGAGCCAGGGGCTCGCGGGGCGCTCGAGCGGCGAACTGGCTCGAGCGGGCTTCGGCGGGCCCCAGATGGGCCTGGCAGGGCCGCGGTGAAGTGGGCGCGGGGGAGGACGCGCGGCCCGCTGGGGTTGGCCGCAGGGCGCTGGGAGGCGACGTGTCGCGCCCGGATTGGTCCGGGACACGGCGGCGGCGGCGACAAGTGGCGGAGGTGGAGTGGGGCGGCGCTGAATCCGAGGAGGAGGGGTGGTTGGCTGCGGCAGGAGGCAGGGGAAGGGCTCTAGGTTGCCCAAAATGGACTAGGGGTGTCCATATATAGCAAATTTGCTAGGGTTTGGGGGTTAGGAGTCGTTTTTGGACCGTACGATTGCGATCGTGCGGCACCGGTCAGAGGGGGGACTAGGCTGGGCCTAGGAGGGGTTAGTGGGCTGTGAAGAGAGGGATTGGACTGAGGGGAGAGAAGAGAGGTGCCGCCCGGCGGCAGTTTCGGAAGCCGAAATGTCCGACAAAGGTACCGACGGCGGTACCGCTATGTTTAACGGTTGGGTAGTCAAATGGACTCCGAATGCGACGAAACTTGACAGGTGCTCTGTCTACACTATAATAAGACCGCACGAAAAGTTTCATCCCATTCCGAGAACATTTTAATGCCACTTATAAAATAATATTTCGGAGGTGCCGCGGGCGCGTGTGAGTGTGGTCGGGCTCAGAATGAACAACGGAGAGAACCGGCGGAACCCGAACGGATGCAAGTTTCGAAAAACATGCAGATGAAATGCAGATGATGACATGGCAAAATGCAACACGCAAGCAGTTGACATGGCAACAACGGCGAATAACTGGCAGACACCTGGCGCATCGGATCCGGGGCGTTACAACACTCCTCCACTAACAAGAGATCTCGTCCCGAGATCTTAGGACCGAGACGGAAAGGAAAAGGGATAAGGTGAAACAAGAACTGAAGAGAAGAAGCAAAGAATAGAGAGCACTCGAGAATAAGAGAGGAACGACGAGAATGACAAGAATCGAAAGCTCACGGAATCAGATAGACTATGAAAGCACTCCGGTTAGAATGAGATAAGAAACAAGTAAGACTGAAAGGATTTAGGCAGCACTCCGGCTGAAACATGGAGGAATAGAACACGAGCTTCACCCAAAGAGATGGCACTTGACGACATGAACAATGCAATGCCTCCGGAAGAATTGAAAGAATTGAATGAAAAGAACTTAGAAATAAGGATTGAATGGAGTTGTTGAGAAAATCAACAACGAAAAGAATAAGCTTGTTGTGGTCTTATAGGTAACATCTCAAGATCATAAGGTGATAACTGGCCACAAATTGAAATGATTGGATAGCTTAGAAGGACGAAGAAATGCAAAACTCCACTTCAAAAGAATATGGAGAATTAATTGCACTTTGAGACGCGAGAAGAAAGGATACTTGAACTCCACCAATAAGAATCTTGATGAACTCTTGAAGAATGAATTAAATCATGAAGAACCACCATGAAGAACTCCGGTGACAAAAGGATGATGAGATAGAATGAAGGATGAACGAATAAGATGAGCCTTGCGATGATTTAGATGGGGGTTCCGATTAAATGGTTGAGGAAATTTGAACTCCGGAAAAGAAAAGATGAAAACACTTGGAACTAGAATTTATTCCTCATGAACAAACTCCAAAGGAAGGGATTACTAACTTGGATGAAATAAGAATAAGATTTATGTTATGCTTATCCTCATCAAATTAAATTGATGACAAGCAATGGACTTTACATACTACTTATTCTTCTTGGCAAAAGGACTGAGAAGTGACATATCGCAAACTTGAGAAGGTAATGATGGTACCACCGTTGGGATTTGAAACGACGAATATTTGATATGATAACGAAGGAAGTGAAATCTTGAACGAACCACCGTAAGAATCTGAAAATGACTGATGAAAGAGAATGAATCACCGGGAAGAATTAGAAGAAAAAATAAGCTAGAGGGGATTTATATGCAAAAGAACAAAGAGATCATGAGCTGATTAAGAACAGTTGGATGAAGCACCGGGATAAATAGAGAACGAAAACTGGAATGATGGCCTCCGGTGAAAAGAAACGGGAAAACAACTTCTAACATACTCCGGATGGGTAAGAAAAAATCTCTGACAAATGGAATAATCCGAGAGGATAACATGAAACTAGAACCACAAAACTTCGAGAGAACGGACAAGATTTAGAGGAAAACTCTTCTTCGGTCTTCAACTGACAACGAGAAACAACACCACAATACTGAGATACTCCGGTAGAATGGAAAGCAAAGTGGTTGAGCCAACAATGAAATGATTTGGAATCGATCTTGGAAAGGCATCTGACTAATGAAATTCATTCTTACGTCAGACTCTGAAAAGAATTTGAGAATAACTCCGGGGGAATTAAAAGAGTCAGGTAAGATCCTGGGAAAAGACCTGTGGGTTAGGGCCCACTAACGAGAAAACACCGTTGGAAAGGGATGTTGAACAGATAGATGATGCACCGGAATAATTGAAATATTTGAAAGGGGTGACAACCTCGAATTAATTGGAACACAGATGAATCTCCTGAGATGTCTTGAACACTCCGGAAGGATAAACTGGCGAGAGGAGAACGAGCAAGGAGAACACTTGATCCAAGGAAAAGAATGTGATCAACCCAAAAAACTTGAATTGAATCCACCGGAAAAGAGATGAAGAATGACGAACAAAAGATAAATCACCGGTTGAAATAATTGAGGGAAGACAGAAGAGGCTCCACATGAATGAAGTTGATGCTCGAAATAGACTCAAGCTCCGGGAAGAACAGGGTGGGAGGGCGGGAAAACAAAGGCAACTTGGAAGGGAGAACCAACCAATATCTTGAAGAGCAAAACACCAGTTGAAATCATTGAGGAAAGAAAGCAAAGACTTCACACGAGTAGGATGGATACTCGATTACGGACTCCGGTTCCACGATGAAAAAGGGTGGGTGGGTGGGAAAGAAAACAACTGAGGATAGAACTCAAAGATGAAGAGGCTCGAGTCAACTTGACGAGAAATGCACCGGATCAAAAGAGCTGAGAACCAACGATCGGAAAACCAACTGCGTGATCCTAAAGAAAAATTTGAAGGGAAGAGGAGTAGTTCAAAACACCTACATCAAGATTCCTTAACAGAGCGACGAAGGGACAGAGGAGTAAAAAGAATTCCTACTCTCCAATATAACTAGACTCCGAAAACAATTTTCTTCTAGACTCAACAACGGCTAGACTACATGATCAATCAAGGGGGCTCCTAAGGTCGGTCGAGGCTGTGATACCAACTTGTCACGCCCAATATGCGACCCTATCCAAAAGGAACTCGAAGGTCCCACCAAGGATAGACCCGCATATTAAAACGCTTTTGCAAGGTGGATATCATTACATCAACATTACATAATAGATGGGGATACATACAAGAGGCATACAATGCCACACGAATACAACATCATCTTACATAAGAGCACCATCCGACTACGGATGAAACACAAACAGAAACTCAAACGACATCCACCCTGCTAGCCCAGGCTGCCGACCTGGAACCTATCCCCTGATCGAAGAAGCAGAAGAAGAACTCAACGCAAGCAAGCATCGCTCTTGCGTCATGATCATAGCGGCGGCGAGCTCCATGGAGGCCGTGGCGGCGCTGCAGCAGAGGGAGAGGGAGGTTAGAGGAGGAAGGAGAGGAGAGGAAGGAAGAGCGGGGCGGGACGGCGCTGGCCTGCTGGCTCCGGTGGGGCTGTCGGGGTCGCCGGCGGGAGGCGCGAGGCGGCGGTCTCGATCCAGCTCGGGATCGAGCGGGAGGAGGGAGCTAGGGGCTCGCGGGGCGCTCGAGCGGCGAACAGGCTCGAGCGGGCTTCGGCGGGCCCTAGATGGGCCTGGCTGGGCCGCGGTGAAGTGGGCGCGGGGGAGGACACGCGGCGCGCAGGGGTTGGCCGCGGGGCGCTGGGAGGCGACGTGTCGCGCCCGGATTGGTCCGGGACGCGGCGGCGGCGGCGACAAGTGGCGGAGGTGGAGTGGGGCGGCGCTGAATCCGAGGAGGAGGGGTGGTTGGCTGCGGCAGGAGGTAGGGGAAGGGCTCTAGGTTGCCCAAAATGGACTAGGGGTGTCCATATATAGCAAATTTGCTAGGGTTTGGGGGTTAGGAGTCGTTTTTGGACCGTACGATCGCGATCGTGCGGCTCCGGTCAGAGGGGGAACTAGGCTGGGCCTAGGAGGGGTTAGTGGGCTGTGAAGAGAGGGCTTGGACTGAGGGGAGAGAAGAGAGGTGCCGCCCAGCGACAGTTTCGGAAGCCGAAACGTCCCACGAAGGTACCGACGGCGGTACCGCTATGTTTAACGGTTGGGCAGTCAAACGGACTCCGAATGCGACGAAACATGACAGGCGCTCTGTCTACACTATAATAAGACCGCACGCCAAGTTTCATCCCATTCCGAGAACATTTTAATGCCACTTATAAAATAATATTTTGGAGGTGCCGCGGGCGCGTGTGAGTGTGGTCGGGCTCAGAACGGACAACGGAGAGAACCGGCGGAACCCGAACGGATGCAAGTTTTGAAAAAAATGCAGATGAAATGCAGATGATGACATGGCAAAATGCAACACGCAAGCAGCTGACATGGCAACGACGGCGAATAACTGGCAGACACCTTGCGCATCGGATCCGGGGCATTACATATTTCCACTATGAAAAATAAAGAGAGGGGCTAAAATGACTTCCCCAAAATAAAGAAATATTGAAGGGAAAATATTAAAATCAAATAAGTATTTTATTCGGAGTTTATTGCTATTTTATTAGAATTAGGAAAAATGTATTTTTCAAAATTGCATTAGAAGCCCAAATAAATGTTCACTTTGTCAGTTGTATTTTTAGAGGACGGTGAAAAATTATTTCAGGATTTTTGGAGTCCGTTTAGTATTTCCTTTATTCGTTTTTCTGCGTGTCGGAATTTAAAAAAAAACTGACCTACCTGGCCGTGTCCGACTAGGACACTGCGCCCAGCCGGCCTTTAAAAGCCGCGGCCCGCCAGCCCCCCCAAACCCTAGCCGCCAGCCGCTGCAATCCTCGATCCGCGTCGTGCTGCCGCCGCCACGGGCCGCCGCCGCTGCCACGCGTTGCCGTCGCCCCGCGCCCCCGCCGCTGCTGCCCCGCTGACCCAGACACCCGTTGTCACCGCCGGAGTCCGCCGGAGCCGCCGTCGTTCTGCCGCCGACCCCACCGCCGAGGTAGCCGCCGCAGCCGGTCTTCGTGAGAAAACCGATTGGTGTTTGTGAAAACCCTAGGTTGTTTTTTTATCGGTTTTTTCCCGGTTTAGTTTAATAGCAGACGTTCGTCCGTACGTTCGTTTTAATGAACGGTGTTCACTCGTTAGCCGCAGACAGCGAACGTTCGTTTGTTAGCCTGTTCGTCAGTTTTTCCTTTTCTAGGGTTTTTTCGCCATTATTTTCGATCGTGATTTCTACCCTGATTTTCGTTTTAGTTTATCTTTTCGCTCGTTTATCGGAATCAGGCGATTCAAGTGCCTAGATCTTCATCTCGAAGCCCTCCTTCTGTTTAGCCAACTTGAACAAGATTTTGGTACTGTAAAATTTGACTTTAGTCTAGATTAGTAAACGGATCTTGTTTCTTTCGCAGTTTGAGTTTCGTTGCTTTGTTTGATTTGATTCTTTTTGCAAACCGGAGTTCTTAAGTTGAACTTTCTGGTTAGATGTATGTATCTGTTTGAGTTTTACCCGAGCTTCTAGTTTGAGTGCTTATGTATGTATCTGTTTGTTTGTGATAGAGTACCCGGAGAGCGAAGCGTGCTACTACGAGTCTCTAGGTTTTGCAGATCATCGGCAAGGTAAGTAACACTTTGTTCATATCCCTTTACTACCCAATTTTAATTGCATTGGATCAACCCTAAAACATTGCATGGTTAGGATCTGATTAACATGTGGGTTTTGGGAAGTAGATGATGAGGTAGAACCTATTGCATTGTTTATTATCAAACCTTTGGGAGTTACTTCTACGTTGTTTATATCGCTATGCTATGCACGTAGATGTGGTTTGGGTGAGTTTATCCATGACAGAAGTGAGTATTGCAAATTAATGGTTAACTTAAGGTGGCAACTTGAATACACATCTGGGTGGATTGCTTGAGGCACCCTGGAGTACCCAGTGGTTGTCAGGGCACCTGGAGAATCCAGTGTTATCCGAGGTTATCCTGGAGTACCCGTGTGATCATCCTACGGTCCGCCACCCAGGCTCAAAGGGATCATAAGATTATTGACGCTAGAAACTTCCGTGTGCAGCCACAAGCTATTATGGGCTCTAGCATAGTTGAGTATGTTGCATGACCTCTTTCAGTGGTGGGCTAGCAGATGTAGGGGAAAGTAGGTGTAACTGTCCACCCAGAGTAAAGAGTTATTGTTTCGGAAAGACTGTGTCTCGATTCTCCGACCATGAATGTAGTCGAGTCTTATGGGGAAAAGTGCGCAAACCTCTGCAGAGTGTACAAACTGATCATGATTAGTCGTGTCCCCGATTATGGACGTTTTGAGTATCTGGTTCTTCGATTATCATGTTGATCTCATCACTCTAAACTAATTTGATTAGGTTAATGATGATGTTTAATTGGGATTGATTTGGAGGAACCTTTTCAATGTTTAACAACCACCATGATATTTAAATAAAATTTATTTCTTTGTTGTAGGGGAAAATTGGCTTTATGCAAAACTATAACCATAAAGCTTTCCACCAGCCATATATGCATGTAGTGATAGCATTCATTCTGTTCATTACTCTATGTGTTACATTGCCAGCATATTTGATGTGCTGACCCGTTTCGGGCTGCAACATTTCATGTTGCAGACTTTTCAGACGACGAGTAAGGTGCCATAGGTCATTGTCTTTCACTCAGCTATGCCGTTGGACTTGATGGACTCACTTTATCTTCCAAGCCTTCAGTTGTTATCGATTTTAGATGGCCTTAAGCCATATTATTGTAATAAGTTCTCTTCTGAGACATTCGATGTAATAAGTGTGTGATTGCTACTCTGTTATAAATCCTCAAGTACTATGCGTGTCAGCATTAGCGATCCAAGGATGACACTGATGCACAGAGATCAGAATGTTTGAGGTCTCGTCGCTACAAGATGGTATCAGAGCACACGCTCACTGTAGGACACGACCACTAAGCTAAAACCCTAGATCACTACTCTCTTCTCATTTCTGTCTTCTCTCCCTTTTCTACTCTATAGGATGGCGGATGCAAGGAACAAGATCACGCAACCGGATGAAGATACACCTTTTGGACGACACTTGAAGGAAGTCACTAGGTACCTGAGCATCGGAATACCAAGCTTCATCGGGACCTACATCGCCACTTTACCAGAGGAGGAGCGTTGGATGATTTGAGTTCAAGTTCCAGGAATGATGTTCATGCCAGTCACCGAGCCCATAGAGTTTTCCTTTGATGCACCAACCTAGAGTCTAGGAAAGAGCATGGAAGCCCACATCACCATTGGATGCATTGTAGAAGTTTACCACAAGGATCTCAAGGATACTATCTACCAGATTTGTGGGCACCGAGATGAGCAATGGGAGATGATCAGCACCAGTAAGGATAGGTCCATTGCAGCTTTCATCTAGGAGTTAAATCAGCACATTCGATGCCAGGAGAACCAAATGTGCGCAGACTGATAGATCTGAAGAAGGAAATGATAAAGATCACTGAGCTAGAGGAAAAACTCAAGTCTACACACGATGGATATGAAGAGGAAATGACGATACTAGTGGAGAAGAACGATGATCTGACAAGGAAGCTAGGAGTATTCATGGGAGACCCCGCGCCAAGAGGAGAAGACGACGATTCCATTCGTTCGGAGGACTACATCATCATCGATGACACCGACTCATACCCTGACGATAGTGATGATGACTATGTTGATGAAGCTGGAGCAGATATCATGGAGTCTTCCACCGATTAAAACTTCTAGTCGACCACCATATCAGTAGTAGTATTCCCCCATGTATATAGTATAGTCCGAGCACTTTTGTAACGATAGTTAGACCGATTGTATGCCCTTGTTTGAATTGATTGAAGTGATATGTTTGTGTTTGTCTCATGTGCATGTGGGTAGTGTTTTCCCTCTAGATCTCATTCTATTCTATTTTCTCATCTTTTCTAAACCCATCAAATGCCTCCGAGACATGACAATGGATTTGCTTTCCCACAGGAGCTCACTCAGTTGAACCAGCAGCAGAATACCCTGATGCAGCTACTAGTCCAGAATCAGAACCAGGGGAACAACAACAACAACAACCCACCACTACCACCACCACCCGTTGATCACTTAACCCGTTTTCTAAGGCTGAATCCGCGATTGTTGTAGATGATTGGCTCCGCAAGATTGGAAGGGATTTGACCACTGCAGGATGCACAGATGCGGAGAGAGTGTGTTTTACCGCACATCAGCTTGATGGACCCGTAGCATCATGGTGGGAGAATTTCACAGCCACTTACCCCATCGACACTGTCGCATGGGACCAGTTTCAGCAGGCTTTTCGCACTGCCCATGTTTCAGTAGGAGCATATGGCAAGCCAAGGATGTTTTCAGGTGCCATTGACCATAGGTAAACATGTTTTCCCCTTAGATCTGATAATTCTGGAGTCGCAAGGTTTGGATGTGATTTTGGGTATGGATTGGCTATCGCTATATGGAGGAAACATCGATTGCGCTAGTAAGTCGATTATGCTCACCACCCCAGAAGGAAGGAGGATTAAGTATGTATCCCGGCATGTGCCGAAGAGGACTCAAGTGAATTTCCTATCAGGAGTTGTACAGGAGGAAGTACCAGTGGTGAAGGATTTCCTTGATGTATTTCGAGAGGAGTTGCCAGGCATGCCACCGGATAGAGACATTGAGTTTTTGATTGAGCTTTTGCCAGGCACACGGCCAATATCTAAGAGACCATATCGGATGCCCGCAAAAGATTTGGAAGAGATTAAGAAGCATATTAATGAGTTACTGGATAAAGGCTATATTCGCCCAAGTTCGTCACCTTGGGGATCACCAGTGCTTCTAGTGGAGAAGAAGGATGGATCGTTGAGGATGGTTGTTGATTATCGTGGATTGAATGAAGTGACAATCAAGAACAAGTACCCACTGCCGATGATCAATGATTTGTTTGACCAGTTGCAAGGAGCTAAGTATTTTCCAAGATCGATCTGCAGTCAATATACTACCAACTGAAGATTCGAGAGCAGGATATACCTAAGATAGCTTTTACCACAAGGTACGGGCTATATGAGTATACCGTTATGTCATTTGGTCTGTCAAACGCGCCTGCCTATTTCATGAACATGATGAACAAGGTGTTTATGGATTGCATAAGTTTGTCCTGGTGTTCATTGATGATATATTGGTCTACTCAAAGAATGAAGAGGAGCATAAGGAGCATTTGTGTTTGGTACTTGGGAAGCTCAAAGAACATCAGTTATATGCCAAGTTCAGTAAGTGTGAGTTTTGGTTGAAGGAAGTTGGATTCCTCGGACATGTTATATCCGGAGAAGGAATAGCAGTAGACCCCACCAAGGTTGTCACTGTGACTAAATGGGAAGCGCCAACGACAGTTGGAGAGATCCGGAGTTTTCTTGGACTCACAGGATACTACAGGAGGTTCATTGAGAATTTCTCTAAGATTACAAATCCCATGACGGAGTTGTTGAAGAAGGACACCAAGTTCAAATTGACTGAGGAATGTGAGGCCAGTTTTAAGGAGTTGAAGAAACGTTTGGTTACAGCCCCACTGTTGATTCTTCCAGATCAACGCAAGGATTATCAAGTGTATTGCGACGCTTCTCGTCGAGGACTTGGAGCAGTGCTTATGCAGGAGGGGAGAGTTATTTCATATGCCTCATGACAGCTTAAACCCCATGAGTTGAATTATGCTACCCACGATCTAGAGTTAGCAGCCGTAGTGCATGCACATGGAGACATTTTCTCATCGGAAACCATTGTGAGGTGTACACGGATCACAAGAGTTTGAAGTATATTTTCACACAGAAGGAGTTGAATCTCACGCAAAGGAGATGGTTGGAGCTCATCAAGGATTATGATATGAGGTTGCACTATCATCTCGGAAAGGCTAACGTAGTAGCCGATGCGCTGAGTCGCAAGAGTCATGTCAATATGCTCATAACCGGATATTTACCCAAGGAGTTAGCAGAGGATCTTCGTGAGCTATGTCTGGAAATAGTTCCGAGAGGCTATGTAGCAGCGTTGGAAATTCAGTCTACCTTGATGGATAAGATCATAGAAGCTCAGAAGACGGACAAAGAGATTGCTGAGATAAAGGAAAGGATGAGCAAAGGAAAGGCCAAAGGATTTCATGAGGATGAGCACGAAACCTTATGGTTTGAGGATCGCGTATATGTGCCTAATGACCCCGAGATCAGGAAGATGATTCTGCAAGAGGCCCATGATTCGCCGTATGTGATTCACCCAGGAAACGCCAAGATGTATCTGGATTTGAAGGACAGTTTCTGGTGGACCAGAATGAAGAAGGATATTGCTGAGTACGTAGCAGTTTGTGATGTATGTCAGAGAGTGAAGGCAAAGCATCAAAAGCCAGCAGGATTGCTACAGCTATTGCCGATACTCGAATGGAAGTGAGACAAGCTAGGCATGGATTTTATCATGGGATTGCCTAGGACTCGTTCAGGCTATGACTCGATATGTGTTCTAGTCGATCATTTGACGAAAGTAGCTCATTTCATCCCAGTGAAGAGCAATTACACCAGTGCTAAGTTGGAAAAGATATACATGACCAGGATCGCATGTCTGCATGGAGTTCTGAGGACCATTGTATCAGATAGAGGAACCCAGTTTACCTCAAAATTCTGGAATCAGTTGCATGAAACTTTGGGTACCAGGCTAGAGTTCAGTACAACCTTTCATCCACAGACAAATGGACAGACCAAGAGAGTCAATCAGATTTTGGAGGACATGCTGAGAGCTTGTGCGCTAGATTATGGATCTAGTTGGGACGACAATTTTCCATATGCAGAGTTTTCTTATAACAACAGTTATCAAGCCAGTTTGAAGATGGCCCCTTTCGAAGCTTTGTACGGAAGGAGGTGCAGGACACCGTTGTTGTGGGATGAAGTTGGGGACTATCAGTTGTTTGGACCAGATTTGTTTAAAGAGTCTGAAGAGAAGGTTAAACTAATTCGCGATAAACTCAAGGTAGCCCAGTCTAGGCAGAAGAGCTATGTGGATTCTAAACGCAAGGAGACAGTTTATGAAGTCGGAGATAGAGTTTATCTTTGTGTGTCCCCACTTCGAGGAGTTAAACGTTTTGGAGTTAAGGGAAAGTTAGCACCATGTTTTGTGGGACCGTACAAAGTATTGGAGCGTATGGGAGAAGTAGCTTACAAGATGGAATTGCCAGGAGGATTGTCAGGAGTTCACGATGTGTTCCACGTTTCCCGGTTGAAGAAGTGCCACGAAGAGATGGCCAATATTACTCTGAGAGATACAGTGCCGCTTAAAGCGATTCAGTTGCATAGAGATTCGACCTATGAGGAGAAACCAGTGAAGATTCTCGAGTTTGCCAGCCGAGTCACGCGCAGCAAGGTTATCAAGTTCTGCAAAGTTTAGTGGAGCCACCATACCGAGGATGATGCCACCTGGGAACGAGAGGAAGACCTACGGAAGGACCACCCGCACCTATTTTCTAGCCAACCCGAATCTCGAGGGCGAGATTCATCTTAAGGGGGGTAGGTTTGTGGCATCCCAAATTTTCAATTTGGAATGTTATGCATTAGATCATCATTGAATATCATATATTATTGCATTTTGGAGGATCCTAGAAATTCTACGCAACTCAAGGACCCGCGGAGAGAGTTGGGGATTTTGTTATTTTCATATTTGAGTTTTCTCAAATTTTGAAAAGAGGATCGTTTGGTTTAAATTATTTTCTCTTCGAAATATTTAAACTATGAAAAATAAAGAGAGGGGATAAAATGACATCCCCAAAATAAAGAAATATCAAAGGGAAAATATTAAAATCGAATAAGTATTTTATTCGGAGTTTATTGCTATTTTACTTGAATTAGGAAAAAAGTGTGTTTTTCAAAATTGCATTAGAGGCACAAATAAACGTTCACTTTATCCGCTGTATTTTCAAAGGACGGTGAAAATTTATTTCAGGATTTTTGGAGTCCATTTAGTATTTCTTTTATTCGTTTTTCTGCGCGTCGGATTTTTAAAAGGAAACCGACCTATCTAGCCGTGTACGGCTAGGACACTGCACCCGGCCGGACTTTAAAAGCCACGGCCCTCTAGCCCCCCCAAATCCTAGCCGCCAGCCGCTGCCCGCCTCGATCCACGCCGTGCCGCCGCCGCCGCTGCCGCTTGCCGCCGCCGTTGCCCCATGCCGCCGCCGCCGCTGCCCCGCCGACCCCGCCGCCTGTTGGGGATATAACTACTGAGTGTAAACCGCCCAGGAGGGGCCGGTTCACCTTCAACTATATTCAATCCCACGAAGACCCAAAAGATGGCACTTTACTAATGAAGCTTAGGGGCTCGGAACCCAAAGGCGGATTAGGGCCCATAGCGGTAAACCGCCATGGTATGTAACTTGTATTGTAAGTTAGGAAAGGAGAGACCGAGTCAGACACTTGTATGAGCTGGCCTCGGGACTCTGTAAACCGGCCGGGCGTCAACCCATGTATATAAGGGAACGACCCGGTGGCGGTTTAGGGACAAGAAACAACAACTCGAGAGCCAGGCATAGCGTGTTTTGCTCCCTGGCTATCGAGACCCCCAATAATCCCAACACAACTACTTGGGGGCGTCAGCTGGCAAAGCGGAGTACTACCTGTTAAACTGGTTATCATGCCACAATAAAGCTTGGGAACTTCACACCCAAGGGGCCAAAGAGAGTCTGGATGCTATGCACAGCTCAAACATAGGCACCCAATGAGCACATCTCACAAAGTTACTTGGGGGCTCTTTGTGTAAAGTAACAAAGAGTTTGAAAGGGCCCTTGTAATTGGGTATCGACGCACGGCTTGGAAGCCTGGTGTATTCACCTAAAACCCCGGGTTAACCTGCCTTCATCAAGTAAGCCACTCCTGTCCAGGTAACCCTGGCACGACCCGCCAAACGTTTGACAAGTCAATCTTATACAGACCCTGAACTTGTCAAAGTTAAAACGACGATTGGTTAGTTGGAGGTCCATCTTAAAAGGCTTTGCAAAATGGTTTAACTCAGTGGCCTGGCAGCCCATGAAAAGCATCGTATTTGGGTCCGGCAGCCCTCGAAAAGCCTCGACTACACGGTTTTATTTGCCTTTGTCAAGATTTTTCTCTCTGGATGAATTTTATGTTAAACCGGTGTCTCTTGACCCGGTATGGCTTTTCAGTCATCATACTAACTTGGTGTTTGTTAACCCGACTTGGCTTTCAACTACAAGTTGTCAGACCATCTTATAAACCGGTGTTTAAAAACCCGGCCTGGCTTTGACTATATGTCACCAGTTTGATCATTTGGTGTTCATCGTAACCCGGCATGACTTATTACACACCAGCACTGCATGGTGGGAGTTATCAATACTCACGATTTGAGTCTTCACCCTTACTACAATTGAAGTTGGTAAACCAACTAAGTGATTTCATATCAACAGGTATGATTTATTATATTTATTCAGCTCTGGTTATGAGCCAGGCTTTATCTTGGGCATTATGACCCGTCCGGCGGTAAACCGCCAGGACAATTCTTTTTATGCAGATATCAGAATCGCATGAAAATTATCAAAATGTAATCAAGCACAGCAAATATCATGGCGGATTAACAACGTCATGCATCAGTGCCACAGAGTAAAGTATTTTACTAGCCTATTACAAGGCGCTTTGAGGCCCAAAATAATGATTGTTTTTACACAGAACAAAGTCTGTGACAATAACCATATCACCGGATCAAGACTCATCACCAGGTTAACGTGATGTCGACGGATCCTCGGGCGTCGGTTCAACCTCCACCTCCCCACCTAGTGGCTGGAAGTCAACAGTGGTCCAGTCAATCCGGGTTAAAGCTTCAAAGACAGCCTCGTCACTTATCAGATTGGACGGTTCAATATCAGGGGCATAAGTGTGCTTACGAATTAGCAGAATAAGATTCTGCACTTCCTTCACAACAGTGTCAACTCGATGGTTGTTGGCATCATAGAAGGACCGATGCGAAGTCAAATTCACCTCGTAAGCCAACTGACTTGCTACCGGGTGCATCTCCTTGGTCAAGGCCTTGAGGGCTTCATTATCGAATGCTGGTCCGTTTTCTTGTTCATCCGGATAGCCCTTGGCGATGTCAACTGGATCCAGGTTAGCTATCCATGATTTGGCACGAGTCAGTGCTTGCAAAGCGCCGCTCTGGCAGTCGATCGCTTCACCTCCTCTATTTGAGCAGGAGTCATTGAGAGCTTGGCCAAGGTATCCTTGATCAAGGTGGGTGCCAGTTTGTTGTATGAAGCTGCAGAGATGACTCGTTGTGCACCAGTATACAATTGCTCAATCAAAGTGTATGCTGCCTTCAACTTCATCTGCATGTCTACGCCTAGATGAGCAATGCGATTAACTTAAACGGTTTAAGAACTTAATGTTAACCGGTGGAGTTGAAAATACTTCAGATCAGGCTATTATAAAGTACTTACCAAAAACTGCAGCTGTCATGGTGTTCACTTCATGTTTCAGCCCAGTCAGCTCTTCCTCAACCGGTTTAAGAGCTGCTTCGGCGTGTTCAGCCCGCTTCAGCAGAGCAGCCTTTTCAGTATCCCAGTTGGTGCGTTCAGTTTTGAAGCCATCCTTCAATTGTTCCATGGCAGTCAAAGCGCCCTTTAGCTTCTCTTTGGCTTTAGAGGTCTCTTCTTGCTGGGACTTGATGTTTTCTTGAAGATCGGCGATTTGAGACTCTTTGGTCTTTGTATCAGCCTACAAAGTCAGATGATAAAGCGGTTAATATCTCTTAAAGTCCCAAGTGCATAACAAGTTATACACTTGGCACTTGGGGGATAATGCGAATTACTTTTTAAACCAGATATTTTAAAGTCCCAAAGTTCAATACAAGTATTAAACTTGGCACTTGGGGGCTAATGCATCATTGATCAGTTAAATGACAAACTGAAGGCAGTTCATAAAGACAAAGTGTTAACAGAAAGTCCCGGTTCCTCTTCATAAGGTAAACCGGCCCTTGGGGGCTACTCAGTTGAAGTATTCTTAATATTAGAAGACCCGATTTGTCTACAAGAGATAAGCCGGCCCTTGGGGGCTACTATGGAGTTGATATATGTTGCAAGCAAATTTAAAGTGTTTTGAAGATTACCTCATAGCGCTCCTTCATTAAGTTCACCAAACCGGCTTCATAATCCCGGCTTGTGAAGAGGCGGTTTAAGAATCCGGAATGAAGTTCCTCGGCACTAAGGTTAACAAAGCTGGACAAATCTGTCTTCCCCTTCCCCTTGCCCATAGCTGCAAATTCCTCCTTGGCAGTGTGCTTTGAAAAAACAACTGGGTTGCCAGGGGCAGTGAAACCATCATCATCGCCACCTTTTGAGGGGGTTGGCGGATTGACAGTATCCCCGGTCGGGCTTGACACATCGTCTCCCTTGGCTGGGCTTGGAGGATCAGCATGCGGACTGGACGGATTGACTTCTGGCGCTTCAACATATGTATCCTCACTTTGAGGTACAGGGTCATCAATGGCAATATCAGTTTCTTTGTCAGCGCCTTCTGAAATTCTGTCCGGTTCAACTTCTTCAGTAGGGACAGTGGTCTTTGCTTTCTTGCTCAGAAGAGCTTTGGCACTGTGATATTACAACAAGAGGTCAGTTGATAAAGCAGTTTAAAAAGACAAAGTTAAAAATAGTATCCTTACCCAGGGACGTTCTTGAGGGGAGGCATCTGAGTGGTGGATGAACCGCCAGATGAAGAATCGGAAGACACCTAGTAATTCGAGTCAGACGGATTAAGAGGCACGGAATCAACCCTTCAAGGGATAAAGACTTTTGGGAGAACAAGAAACCTCTCGATGACGCTTCCGGTTTGGTGTATCCGGTAAACTGGAAGAAGTGACCTGTTGGCCGTTGTACCGGGTTGTGCGACGGCCTTCAGTTTGTTGTGTCTTCGAAGAAAATTGTGGATTCAAATGAGCAAGAGGGTGAGAGCGTTTTACTTTCCGAACGGCATGGCGAAATCTTTGAACCGGCACAAGTTCTGAATCGGAAGAAAGGATGATTACCTCAACATGGTCCGCACGACTGGCTTCCGCATCATCCTGGTAATAATAATTGTCAATAAGCCGTATGAAAAATGAGCCAAGGGAGTCAAGTTCTACCTCTGGGTCCGACTCATCAACATCCTTAGGCGGATCAGAAGACTCAGCGGTTTTCTTCTTAGCCGCTCTCTTTACGACTTTGCTTTTCGGGCGTTGAGTCCTCACCGGTTTGTCTGAAGGTTTTCTCTTCCAGAAAGAGTTGTTGGCCTGTAAAAACAAAACAAAGGATTATCAGAATAAGGTTAAAGAAGAAACGGATCAATAAATGTGGAAAAGGATAAAGTTCTTACTGCTAGCGGTTTGTTGGAGGTACAAAAAGGAGCCAATCCGGTCTTGCTGCACTGAGCGATCGGTTCATCCAACATTTTCTTCACGGCTTCAGTAACTTCCTCATCAGTCTTTTCTATCTCATTGGACCGTTGAGGGTCTTTTACGTCTCCGGTATACTCATACATCAAACCGGAGCGGCGGCTTAAGGGAAGGATACCCCATGAAACCCAGCATCGAACAAGGTCAATGCCGGTTAAACCGTTCGCTAGGAGGTCCTGGAGCTTAATGATTTGTGGTGCATAAACTTGCCGCTCTTTAGCGGTGAGCCATGGAGGCAGTGGATGGCTATTGCTAAGTCGCTGAGCACGGTAACCCGGCAGAGGGTTTTCATCAACAGGTGCAGTGTTCAGACAGTAAAACCAGGTTTGATTCCAGTCCTTTGGATGGCTGTGGTGTTTTGCATGAGAGAAGTCAACTTCTTTCCTTTTCTGAATTGATACGCCGCCAAGTTCAATGTTGTGGCTGTCAGAGAATTCGGTCCGGCGGTTTAAGTGGAAAAAGTCTCTGAAGAGCTCAACAGTTGGTTCCTCTTGAAGATAAACTTCGCAAAACACTTGAAAATTGCATATGTTGGACACAGAGTTTGGTCCAACATCCTGAGGATGGAGTTGAAAGCTAGCAAGCACATCCTGGAAAAACTTTGAACCGGGCGGGCTAAAACCCCGGTCTAGATGCTGCATGAATACAATTACTTCCGCGTTTTGAGGCTCTGGAGGGCACTCAGGGCCAGGAACTCGTTAATGGAGGACATCTTTCTTGGCTAAAGCATCGGTCAAAACATATCCATTAAGCTGTGTTTCTGTGATCGGGGAAGGAACCCAGTTGCATGCGGAGAATTGCTTGGTCATATTGGAAAGGAAACTGAAAAAAGCACGAAGGCCGGTTTATGATTCAAAGTTGATGTATACTAACCAGAGTTAAACCGAGAAATTATGCATGTTAAACCGGCTACTGCTACTCAGGTTAGATGGCGGTTTAAGTGAGGGCTAATGGTACCAGGCGGATTATGATTTTCGACAAGTTAAACCGCCTATGAGGGAAGCAACAAAGCTAAAATTTGCTAAGTGTTGCAGAAACAAGTTTCACACAATGAGGATATAATTTTGGATCTACCGTGCTTCTGTAAAGAAAAATTTTTGCGACCTACAATGGCGTTAAGCAGTGCATATGAATTCCTGAGGTCTAAGGGGATCATTTCTTCAAAGAAAGGGGCTTTCTAGTATTGAAAGGAAAGGCAAAAACAACTACCGCATCAGTTATGTGTCGTTTTCGATCAAGAAAGCTCACGGTGCAGGTACTAAAGAAGAATGGCGATGAACTATGAAGAACATAGGCGAACTCCAAAACCCTAATGCAGATATAGGGTGTGGGAAAACAAATACTTACCAGTGCAGATCTACTGCGGAGGGATGTCGCGAGCTCTGGTTCGATTCAGGGTGATGTAGCGGACGTGGACGAAGACGACGGTGCGCTCTGCGGTGGCGGTGGAGCTCGAGTGGCAGGGGTTCGCGAGAGGAAGAAGAAGAGGCAAGGCGATAGAATGGAAAGACCCGCCGGCTTTATTTCTAAGGAGAAAAGGATAAGTGGCAGGCGCGAAAATCGAGGAGCCTGAAGCGACAACAAAAGGCGCGCCTATCGCCTCGATCTTTGGGATACCATTAATGAAGGGAATCTTTTTAATCTTTTTATACAGAGATGACGTCATTATGATTCGTTGCTGTGTCCGGAGGATGACGTCACGGCGCTTTAACAAAATTTATAGGAGAAGACATCATGGCGGTTTACGAGAAATGTAAGGAGATGTTCACAGAATTTCTTTAAGTACGGAAGATTGACATGAACAGGTTCAAATCAAGTTGGGGCCTAATGTTGGGGATACAACTACTGAGTGTAAACCGCCCAGGAGGGGCCGGTTCACCTTCAACTATATTGAAGCCCACGAAGACCCTGAAGATGGCACTTTACTAATGAAGCTTAGGGGCCCGGAGCCCAAAGGCGGATTAGGGCCCATAGCGGTAAACCGCCATGGTATGTAACTTGTATTGTAAGTTAGGAAAGAAGAGACCGAGCCGGACACTTGTATGAGCCGGCCTTGGGACTCTGTAAACCGGTCAGGCGTCAACCCGTGTCTATAAGGGAACGACCCGGCGGCGGTTCAGGGACAAGAAACAACAACTCAAGAGCCAGGCATAGCGTGTTTTGCTCCCTGGCTATCGAGACCCCAATAATCCCAACACAACTAGACGTAGCCTTTCACCTTCATTGAAGGGGTCGAACTAGTATAAAATCCTCGTGTCCTTTGTCCGGTTTAACCCCTTTAAGCTAACCCGTCGAGATGGCTGCATGACTAAGTCCTTTTACGAGGACATCTGACATGATAATTCCATGACACCGCCCATCGTTGCCGCAGGAGTCTGCCGGAGCCGTCGCCGTTCCGCCGCCGACACCGCCGCCGAGGTAGCCGCCGCCGCCGGTTTTCATGAGAAAACCGATTGGTTTTTTAAAAGCCTAGGTTGTTTTTTTATCGGGTTTTTCCCCGGTTTAGTTTAATAGCGGACTTTCGTCCGTACGTTCGTTTTAATGAACGGTGTTCACTCGTTAGCTGCAGACAGCGAACGTTCGTTCGTTAGCCTGTTCATCAGTTTCTCCTTTTCCAGGGTTTTTCCACGATTATTTTCGATCACGATTTCTGCCCTGATTTTCATTTTAGTTTATCTTTTTGCTCGTTTATTGGAATCAGGCGACTCAAGCGCCTACATCTTCGTCTCAAAGCCCTCTTTATGTTTAACCAACTTGAACTAGATTTTGGTACTGTAAAATTTGACTTTAGTCCATATTAGTAAACGGATCTTGTTTTTTCGCAGTTTGAGTTTCGTTGCTTCGTTTGATTTGATTATTTTTGCAAACTGGACTTCTTAAGTTGAACTTTCTGGTTAGATCTTTTATTTGAGTTTTACCTGTGCTTCTAGTTTGAGTGCTTATGTATGTATCTGTTTGTTTGCGATAGATTACCCGGAGTGCGAAGCGTGCTACTACGAGTCTCTAGGTTTTGAAGATCATCAGCAAGGCAAGTAACACTTTGATCATATCCCTTTACTACCCGGTTTCTATTGCATTAGATCATCCCTTAAACATTGCATAATTAGGATCTGATTAACATGTGGGTTTTGGGAAGTAGATGATGAGGTAGAACCTATTGCCATGTTTATTATCAAACCTTTGGGAGTTACTTCTACGTTGTTTATATCTCTATGCTATGCTCGTAGACATGGTTTGGGTGAGTGTATCCATGACAAAAGTGAGTATTGCTAATTAATGATTAACTTAAGGTGGCAACTTAAATACACATCTGGGTGGATTTCTTGAGGCACCCTGGAGTACCCAGTGGTTGTCAGGGCACCTGGAGAATCCAGTGTTGTCCTAGGATATCCCGGAGTACCCGTGTGATCATCCTACGGTCCGCCACCCAGGCTCAAAGGGATCATAAGATTATTCATGCTAGAAACTTCCATGTGCAGCCACAAGCTATTATGGGCTCTAGCATAGTTGAGTATGTTGCATGACCTCTTTCAGTGGTGGGCTAGCAGATGTAGGGGAAAGTAGGTGTAACTGTCCACCCAGAGTAAAGAGCTATTGTTTCGCAAAGACTGTGTCTCGATTCTCAGACCATGGATGAATTCGTGTCTTGTGGGGAAAAGCGCGCAAACCTCTGCAGAGTGTACAAACTGATCATGATTAGCCGTGTCCCCGGTTATGGACGTTTTGAGTATCTGGTTCTTGGATTATCATGTTGATCTCATCACTCTAAACTAATTTGATTGGGTTAATGATGATGTTTAATTGGGATTGAGTTGGAGGAACCTTCTCAATGTTGAACAACCACCATGATAGTTAAATAAAATGTATTCCTTTGTTGTAGGGAAAAATTGGCTTTATGCAAAACTATAACCATAGAGCTTTCCACAAGCCATATATGCATGTAGTGATAGCATTCATTCTGTTCATTACTCTATGTGTTACATTGCCAGCATATTCCATGTGATGACCCGTTTTGGGCTGCAACATTTCATGTTGCAGACTTTTCAGATGACGAGTAAGGTGCCATAGGTCGTTGACTTTCACTCAGCTATGTCGTTGCAGTTGATGGACTCACTTTATCTTCCAAGCCTTCCGCTATTATTGATTTTAGATGGCCTTGAGCCATATTATTGTAATAAGTTCTCTTTTGAGACATTCGATGTAATAAGTGTGTGATTGCTACTCTGTTATAAATCCTCGAGTACTGTGCGTGTCAGCATTACCGATCTAGGGATGACACTGATGCACAGAGATCAGACTATTTGAAGTATGGTTGCTACACCCATTTATCAATGGTGGTGGAAAGCCATGCAATACTTTGAAAGGAGACACTTTCAAAGCAGTGTGATAAATGGTATTGTACTAGTATTCAACCGAAGGTAACCAGGATAACCACTTCTTAGGCTCAGTAGTTGTCATACACCTAAAGGGTCTCCATTGGTTGACCCTCTCTATTTCCCATAAGTTTGGGGATGATAAGATGAACTATACCCAAGCTCAATATCAAAAGTACCAAATATCTCTCTCCAAATTGTTGGGAAATGTAGTAGAAAATAAAAAAAAACTTGCCCTATGAATACCTAGGAACAATATGAAGATGCATATAGGGTTTGGATCAATGACCATTACCGACTCCAAAGTGTGTCGGATGTAGACGAGTCGGTGTAGATCGTACTTGGAGTCCCACGAACCCTTGATAATGATCCTGTGAACCGCCCTCGAACAATCCCTCAAACGGAAGACTAAAAGCATGACATCTCTACTTGGTTACAAGCGTATGGTCCTCATGATCTGGTAGCGCTTCACCGTCCAAAGCTACTCGTCGCTGGAGAATTAGAGGTAGGAGATTAGAACTACACTGGGCTTCTAATTATGAGGATTAGAGGATCTAGATCAAGCTCTAATTGATCAACTAGGATCTACCAGAACTAGAACTAGAGGAACTAGAGGAGGCTCCAAAACTTGTGTAGACAATAGGGCCAATACCTCATGTATATTTAGGTTAGAGGAAGAGGAGGGGCAACACACAAGGAGGGAAGGACTCCCTCCTTGGTGCGCCAGCCATAGGGGGAAGGGGAAACCCTTTCCCATTCCAATTCGGGCCCCTATGAAAGGGGGGGGGCACCACCGGGCCAAAGTTGTCTTCCACCTCTTGGCCTTTTAAGGACCGCTGATATTTAATTATTTATAAAAGCCATCTAATTATTACTAGATCATTTTATATATAATTTAAAATCACTAGAAACATTTTCCACCTATATATTAATTATCGAAAATACCCGGTATTGCCCAATAAACTCTGAAACCCTTCCGGTGACCCCAGAACGCTTCAGGTTCCTCTTGAAACTATTCTGAATAAAATGAAACAATTACACAAATAAATCTTTGATGCTCTTGTCCTACTAACGCTACCTTAAGCTTGTGACCATGTAGGTTCGGTAAATCATAGACATGAACGAAACCCCTTCGCTCAATGGACGATAGCGGAACAGTGGACGTCCATATCGATCCCTACGATTACACGATAACATTCAAGTGAACCTTTGGTTATTATGTGATGTTCCCTTTCCTTTGCGATACTTTATAAAACCCATGATCCATCGCTATCCTCCCGATTCATGCACATGCTCACTATACCATTGACCTCATTGTCGGTTTTGTTCTTCTTTCTCGTTGAAGTGTTCCCACATCCCCGTGAAGTAGTCACCTGTGTATAGCCAGACGATGAAGGACGCCATCACATTTAGAGGTCCCTAAGAATATCTCTCCATCATCGGAGGAGCAAATCCCATTCTTGAGCTATCTAGTCCCTTGTCAAACTTTCAGATGAACCTGTAAGTTACCGTTAGGATCACCTAGATATAGATGATGTCTGAGCAAACCCAAAGTCCATTATATGGTAGGAAGTGACTTTGATACTCTCATGGTTTTAGGAACTAAAAACACATGTCAACACTTTGTGTTATAACAATTGATCTCAGACAATATTATCTCAGAGTATAACAAACAAGATTGGGTCGATTCAATATGGTCGTTCTTCTAAAATCACACCCTCAATGTTATTCTAGGACTATCGTTACACTTAACGATATCCTAAGATCCGGAAAAAATGATTACCAACAACACTTGAGCCAGTCTTAGAGGAAAAACTGGGAACCTACTCTTTATCATTTATCATTCCGCACATGCATATGAGTTTTCCACTGAATCACATATTCCAGGATCATAACAGCTATAGCATGAAATATAAACTCTTAATAATTAATAATGTAAATATAATAATATGGTATTATTTCCTCTATGGCATATTTCCAAGAGAAACTCACTAGTGAAAATTTTGTTTCTGCTAGAGACAATCATCTTAGGTGTCCCATGTAATTTAATGATGTTGTCAACAAAGTCCTTAGCTATAGTTTGTACTGTATAAGGGTGTGAGAGTGGTATGAAATGAGCATATTTAGTAAACCTATCTACCACTTCTAATATCATATCATTGCCATAAGAACTAGGTAGGCACTCAATAAATTCCACTCACATATGCTGCCAAGCCATACCTACAACTAGTTCCAAAAGAATAGGTCGTGAACATTTTTCATGCTTTACCCTTTGGCATATAAGACAGGCAACAATGAAAGTTTCTACAGCACTTTTCAAACTGGCCAATCGAAGGTGTTTTTTACTCTCTGATAAGTAGCTCTCATGCCAGAGTGACAACCAATAGGTGAAATATGTAGAGCAATGAGAAACTTAGTTCTAAGACCAAGGTTGCCATGTACCATTTTTTTCCTTTTTATCTGATAATAACAATAATATTTGTATAGTCGACATTAATATTGTCTTTTCGTAGTAACAACTTCTCTTGTAATGTCTTAGCCACATGATATGTTTGGTAACTTAACATTACATCTTGAGCCCAACCATTGCCTTCCGATGCCCTTTTGCCATAAATCCTCTCCTAATCTAATTTTTTTGGGGATTTTTCCGTCGCGGTCAGAGGGCGGAACCAAGGCAGAGCACTTTTGCCCTCCGACAAGTTGATTCTGCCAGAGATCCATCCATCTGGGAGGGGAAATTTGAAGCCATCGTCATCACTAATACTCCAATCATCATTGGGATCATCATCTTCATCAAAATCTTCATCAACATCGTTATCTTAATCAACTCCCTCACCCCGTCTTTCTAATCTTGAACTTTTATCTCAGATCCTTTCTTGAGTATAGTTTCTAGTGTTTATTGCTCCTTGTAGAAGTTGAATCTAGTTTAGTGTTTTGATATTGTGTTGTGGTGTAGTTATCTAGTGGTGTTGTGCGAATGTTGACTGCATACCACTTCACATTTAAGGGCCTAGAGAAGAGCATTATGTGATTAGTTTGTTCATGGATGGGTGGCCAGGGTGATATATATTACCGTACCCTAAGTTTATGAACCGTTGCATGAGGGGTGTTCGAACCCTATAATTTATTTCTATGGCTAGACGTTATCTTAACCCAAATTATAAGTACATGATGTCAGATACGAGCACATAGCAAATCAAACATTTTTTGATGGCAAGTCTAGTGACACAATGATGGCAACTTATTTGACACACATGACAATTTTCTGCCAAAAAATAAACTGAAGTACAAAGTTGCCATACTCTCGTCACTAAACTTGCCACCAAAAACTTTCGATTTGCCATGTGTTCATACCTTGTTGGCGCTGCCTCCTCACAGCACCACTTCTTCTTGCTCTCGGTTACCTCACACAACTCTTCTCACTTTGTCTCTCAACACAAGGAACACTCTCATGAACACATACGACCAGGACACACACACACACACATGTACAGAGTGAAGAAATCCTATTAGCTTTGCCAAGAGTCCTTTCTCCTTGGTCACATGAGAGGCTACATATTTTCTTTACCCTCACGTCCTCTTTCATTATCAATGCAACAAATGTATATACATGCATCTCAGGAACTAGCTAATCCACCACTTAGGCCACTTACCACATGAAGTGTTCCACTACTCAACTAACTAAACCACATATTGATGACTCACAAGTATAGGGGATCACTGAAGGAAATATGCCCTAGAGGCAATAATAAAGTTATTATTTATTTCCTTATATCATGATAAATGTTTATTATTCATGCTAGAATTGTATTAACCGGAAACGTAATACATGTGTGAATACATAGACAAACAGAGTGTCACTAGTATGCCTCTACTTGACTAGCTCATTTCCTAACCATAGACATGAGTTGTCATTTGATTAACGGGATCACATCATTAGGAGAATGATGTGATTGACTTGACCCATTCCATTAGCATAGCACCTGATTGTTTAGTATATTGCTATTGCTTTCTTCATGACTTATACATGTTCCTATGACTATGAGATTATCCAACTCCCGTTTACCGGAGGAACACTTTGTGTGCTACCAAACGTCACAACGTACCTGGGTGATTATAAAGGTGCTCTACAGGTGTCTCCAAAGGCACTTGTTGGGTTGGTGTATTTCGAGATTAGGATTTGTCACTCTGATTATCGGAGAGGTATCTCTGGGCCCTCTCGGTGATGCACACCACTTAAGCCTTGCAAGCATTGTAACTAATGAGTTAGTTGCAAGATCATGTATTATGGAATGAGTAAAGAGACTTGCCGGTAACGAGATTGAACTAGGTATTGAGATACCGACAATCGAATCTCGGGCAAGTAACATACCGATGACAAAGGGAACAACGTATGTTGTTATGCGGTCTGACCGATAAAGATCTCTGTAGAATATGTGGGAACCAATATGAGCATCCAGGTTCCGCTATTGGTTATTGACCGGAGACGTGTCTCGGTCATGTCTACATAGTTCTCGAACCCGTAGGGTCCGCACGCTTAACATTATGATGATAGTTATATTATGAGTTTATATTTTTGATGTACCGAAGATTGTTCGGAGTCCCGAATGTGATCACGGACATGACGAGCAGTCTCTAAATGGTCGAGACATGAAGATTGATATATTGGAAGCCTATGTTTGGATATCGGAAGTGTTCCGGGTGAAATCGGGATTTTACCGGAGTACCGGGAGGTTACCGGAACCCCCTGGGAGGTTAATGGGCCTTAGTGGGCCTTTACGGAGAAGAGGAGAGGCGGCCATGGCTGGGTCGCGCGCCCCTCCCCCCTAGTCCGAATAGGACAAGGAGAGGGGGGCGGCGCCCCCCTTCCTTCCTCTCTCCCTCCTCTTTCCCCCCTCCCAAGTCCTAATCCAACTAGGAAAGGGGGGGTCCTACTCCCGGTGGGAGTGGGACTCCTCCCGGCGTGCCTCTCCCCTTGGTCGGCCGCACCCCCTTGCTCCTTTATATACAGGGGCAGGGGGGCACCCCATAGACACAAAAATTGATCGTTTGATCTTTTAGCCATGTACGGTGACCCCTCCACCATAATCCACCTTGATAACACTGTAGCGGTGCTTAAGCGAAGCCCTGCGTCGGTAGAACATCATAATCATCACCACGCCGCCGTGCTGACAAAACTCTCCCTCAGCACTCGGCTGGATCGGAGTTCGAGGGACGTCATCGGGTTGAACGTGTGCTGAACTCGGAGGTGCTGTACGTTCGGTACTTGATCGGTCGGATCGTGAAGACGTACGACTACATCAACCGCGTTGTGCTAACGCTTCCGCTTACGGTCTACAAGGGTATGTAGACAACACTCTCCCCTCTCGTTACTATGCATCACCATGATCTTTCATGTGTGTAGGAATTTTTTTGAAATTACTACATTCCCCAACAATCTCAACAGTCTTCGAGGGTAGTATTTCATCCAAATTTATTGATTCAACACAAGGGGAGCCAAAGAATATTTATAAGCCTTAGCAGTTGAGTTGTAAATTCAACCACACCTGAGAAGTTATCTCCTTGCAACAAGATATTAGTAGCGCAGTAATATGATAGTTTTGATAGCAGTGGTAACAATAGCAATAGCAATAGTAACAATAGTAGTAGCAGTTTTGTAGTAATTGGAACAATAGCAACAATAGTGATTCAAGGAAGACAATATTATGATAAAGCGTAGGCATGGAGTAGCGATGGATATTTGGATGACATTCATCATATAATAGTCACAACCTAGAGCGATAAACAATAGCTCCAATTCATCAATCATATGTAGGCATGTATTCCATATATAGTCATACATGCTTGCGATAAGAACTTGCATGTCATCTTTTGTCCTACCCTCCCATGGCAGCGGGGTCCTAATGGAAAACTAATAGTAATGAAGGTGATCCTTTTAATATAGGACTAGAACAAAGCACTAACACATAGTGAATACATGAACTCCTCAAATTATAGTCATCCCAGGAGATTGTCCCAATTATTGTCACCTTGGGGTCTATGGTTCAGAACAATAACAGGTGCATATAACTTGCAGATTGGATCAAGAAGTCAAATATATTCATGAAAATATAATAGGTTCAGATCTAAAACCATGGCACTTGGGCCCTAGTGATAAGAATTAAGCATAGCAAAGCCATAACAACAACAATCTCAGAACACAGTGGATACCAGGGATCAAGCCCTAACAAATTGACTCGATTACATGAAAAATCTCATCCATCTCCATCTACCTCCAGTATGCCTACGATGAAATTACTCACACCCAGTGGTGAGCATCATGAGGTTGTTTATGAAGAAGGGTTGTTGATGACGACGACGGCGAATTGCTCCATCCGGAGCCCCGGTGGACTCTAGATTAGGCCTCTGATGAAGAACAGAAGGTGGCAGCAACTCTGTATCGTAAAACAAGGTGAAACTTTCTCTCCTATTTTTTTTGTTAGGAAGACGAAATATATTGATTTGAAATTAGGTCAGATGGAGGCCGAAGGACCCCACAAGGCACTAGGGCGCGTCCTAGGGGGGGTAGGCTTGCCCCTACCCTTGTGAGAAGGTGGTTCCCCCCTCTAGTAGATGTTTGCACCCGTATTTTTATATATATTCAATAATAAAATCTCTGCCAAGTTTCATCCAATTCCTAGAACTTTTATTTCTGCACAAAAAACAACACCAAGGTAGTTCTGCTAAAAACAACGTTAGTCTGGGTTAGTTCCATTCAAATCATGCAAATTAGAGTCCAAAACAAGAGCAAAAGTGTTGGAAAAGTAGATACATTAGAGACGTATCACACATGCACGTGATGCCATCCACTCCTATCCATGCGCCAGTAACAGAACAGACCCACCCTCCTAGCATCTCTCTAGGAGCCATGACTTGGCTTCCAACGTACGTTGCATGTAACTAACTAACTCTCATGCAGCTAACTACCGTAGGCTACTTGCACGACCAAGGCCATCAACTTCCTCAATAGCCACAATACTCAACCCAAGCACTATGCATGTTTGTACAGGCCATCATGCTCTAGTGTCTACCACGTCTTGCCACTTCTCATGACCTTTCCGTGTCTCACAACATTGTCGGCATCTCGCTGTGCTCGTCCATCGCACCATAGTCCGACATCTCACCTCCTTTGCACACACAACTGAAGCTTCATTGGCCTACTTACACTTTCCTATACCATCTAAACTACATTCGAACTTCAAACCAAACACACTGTTACAAAATAACAAGATTAGTGCATACCCGATGTTCGGGCGTTATCAGATTCCAATCTTAATTAGTCTCTCGTATTTGCGAATGTTGCATAAGGGGTGTAATCATAAGTGGGTTGTTTGTTCAAGTAAGAACAACACCTTATCATAGGTTCCACCGCAGAACAAGCTATCAAAACAATGAAATGTAACTCAATGAATCTTGATGAAAGTAACTGACGTGGCCTTAGCATATTTAAGGAGTGAGCCACTAGCTGCACCATTGCACTTTTGTTACTATTTACTTTCTTGCAATTGCTCTTGATTTGAAACAAACTATATAGCACCCTTTCTAGCTTCTCAGTGAACTCTTGCTAATTTTCACCAACCAATTCCTTCTACTCCTTGTTGGGTCTGACACTCTCACTTATCGTAAAGGCTATGATAGACCCCATACACTTGTGGGTCATCACCCATCCCCATGTTCAAATCCTGCTGTCACCAACAATCCTCACCTCCCTATTGCACGGATCAGTGCTAGACGTGGAATTTTACCATACGAGAGATGTTCTTGAACAACCACTCTGCTTGACTGATCTAAACCCGAACAATTGCTGTCACCAACACCGACATAATCACTCAATATAGACGCAACAAGATGGTGGGATTTGACCGACCAACAAAGAAAATCACTAAATTAAAAATGCCGCGCAGGAACTTGAGCCCTAAATACCAATTTGTGAGGACCCAGATATGATCGAGCGGAATTTGGGACAAGAAATTGAGTAATCAAGGGAACGAGCTAGGGTTTAAGGCTAGATCGAGAGGGTCGTTATATATTATTATAGCTATAAGGTATCGAGTTCCAACCATTAGGCAATGAGCAACATATGCTCCACACAAACCATAACCCAACATAAATAGGTAGCTCATTACCCACTACAACGATGAAGGTATAAACAGGCATAACTATTGTATAACGGTAAAAGGGATCTGACAGCTCAGTGATGAGACCAGGAGAGGATGCTTATGAGTTGTTGGATCAGATTGAAGCGGTATTGCCAGAAGTGCTACACCTAACAGAAGAAAACATACAACTTCAGGTTTAGTTCTCACCCCTCCACAAGTGATCTATAGGTGATGAGAGTAGCCACCCCTCTCTTGTTGGCGTCCAGCGCCGATTCGTCCCTTCCCAGGTGGCCCTATGAGCCACGGAGGTGCGGCAGACCTCGGTCCATCGCGAGCGGGAGGGTTCCCACATTTTCTTTAGGTAGTTTTTGTGTCATGGTCGGGGTGGCAAGGTGGCGGCATCCTAGAGTAAGAATGATGTCCTTCGCGCCATTTTGTGCTCCGGTCGCGAGCGGGAGGGTGCATGTTGGTGTTTTTCTAGCGGATTTGCTTGGGTCTACATCGTATCCATATGGATTTGGCTAGGGCTCCTGGTGTGTGTTTGTAGGTATGGTCATTTTGATCTCTGTTTTTCTTCATCAACGATATTTGTTGTTGTGGAGAATTGGTTCTTTGGGGTCTAAGCACGTCGACTTCCTGGGTGTCAACGACTAGCTAATTGTCCATGCCTTGCAACGAGACATACATATTCTAGTGGTTCAATATTTGGGGAAGACAAGTAAAATTTGATTTAGTTGATTTGAATGAATGACATGGGAAAGTTGGACACAATCATTGAGGGAGGATGATGACGACCCGCCTTCGACTCGCTCCAATGCTCTGTGTAGTCCACAAACTCGATTGTAATTTTTGTTACTTCTAGGGATCTTTACCAATAAATTGTGGGTGCTCTTATATTTTTTTTTACTTGGACTGTGCTTCTTGTATTTGTCATGTCCTCATTTTGTATTCGATAATTTTCACATATATGGTGTCCATTGGGATCTAGGCAGTCCATTTTCCAAACAGTAACCAGAAAAGCCCCGAATGAGCATAAACAAACGTCATGTTGCATTTTCAGTGTCCTCAATAGAATTTGAGAGATAGCAAATGCCCCAAAGTACCAACAGAATTGACGCATGCCTGTATGTATTGGATCTTAGCTGATTTATCAAAAGAATAAACTGAAAACTGAATACAGAGAATGAGCAAGAACTGAAAACTGAATACACAGAATGAGCATGAACTGAAAACTGAATACACAGAATGAGCATGAACTACAATGAGAGCATTGAGTTATTTAGTACAACTTTGAGATATGTTGCACTAACTGAACCAGCAATAACATCAATGTACCACCATGTCCTCAGAAGAACTGGAACCAGCAATAACGAATCAAAGCCTAAAAAAGAAAGCATAAAAGATAGCATGTCCAAACCAAAAGAATGTGTTGCTTGGTTGGTGTCAGGGAGCGACAACCACACTACTGTATCCCATCAACGTAAACACCCCAAACCCATCCCCATCAACTCATGCAGGCCTGCTTACTCCTCCTCGTCATCGTCGTCGTGGAACCGGAGATGCTTCCCCTCCGGCACCGGCAGGCCCCTCAGCAGCGCGCCGTGCTCTGCCGCCGCGTTCTCCACCTCCTTCCTCTCCACGATCTCGTCGTCGCTGTTGTAGACGAACCGAGTGTGCCTGCCCTCGAACGCCGGCAGCCCGACCTTCTTCTTCTCCTCCGCCTCGAACACCGACATCTTGCTCATCCCCTCGCACAGATCATCAAAGCACTCGCTATCATCATCATCGTCTTCCCAGTCCTCCTCCTCGGTGTAGTACTCTCCTTCCGGCTCTTCCTCGGTATTGTACTCTTCTTCAGGCTCTCCCACGGTGTCAACACCGATATCCTCCTCTTCCTTCTCCTCGGAGCTGACATTGACCTGGATAGACCAAACCGACGAGCTGTCGTCGTCAGCTGATCTGTCGCTGCTGCTCACGTGGAATGTCAGGGACGATCCATCGGTGGACTGGTCCGATTTCCCTGGGGAGTCGTCGAACACCAGCGCACGGTTGGGCGGGGGATCAGCAATGGCCTGAAACGACAACAGCAGTAGCAACGCAGCTCAAGCCCAGGTGTAACAAAGAGCCGACGGCAGAAATTAGAGGCATCGACATTCACAGCAGGCCAGATGCTGCAAATTGTGCAGATTACTAACGCAGCAAGAGTCTGCATCAAAATTTATTAAGTACCGTAGGACACAATAAACATCTTTGGTCTGCCTATCGTTGGGCATCTTTCACAGCAGGCTATGCTACTCAGAAATAAAACACAAGGGATCAGGCTGTGCAAAAAATTGGTTAATTTTACAGAATTGCTATATCATGCGCAGCTCAACAAATGATGATCAATAAGTACAATGCAAGGTTTGATCTTTGAGTTGTTGCACGGAGATAATAACTAAACATACGAGGCAAATCAGAAATTGACAAAATCGATCTTTGAGTTGTTCACGGAGTTAAGACGGAGATCGGTACCTGCAGCTTAGGAATCAGTTCTTCCTGCTCCAGGACGCAGGGCAGCACGGTCCGGCCATCAGGCTGCGCGGACTCCCCACGACCGGCGGACTCGGCCCAGAGCTGGGGCGTGTTGAACGGCGTGGGGGCGAGGAGTTGCGCCGGCGACCTGGTGACGCCGAGCAGCGCGTGGATGCGGACCGGCCTGATGACGGCGGCGGCAGCGCCCTCCTCGTCGACCTTCTGCAGGAGCGTCTTGACCTGGCCGCGCAGCAGCGCCTCGCCAGAGCCGGGCGTGCAGCGGGGCCTGGGGCGGTTCTTGGCGCCAGCGGTGGAGGCCTGTGGCGTCCTGTCGGCGGCGTGGACGAGTCCGCCCGCGGCGAGGCCGACGATGGGGGAGTCGTTGGTGATGTCGTGCAGCGCGGCGCGCGGACCGTCCCCTCCCTTGGGGACGGCCTTCTTGGATCTGCTGCAGGTCACATCCGCGGCGGCGGCGGCGCTCTTCTCTGCAGGGGGAGAATCGAATCCAAGAACTGCGGTCAACACAGGGATTTCCGAGTAGAAGTATCACGACGGGATCCATAGGCGATCTGGGAGGGAGCGAGGGAATTGCGGTCGATCAAGAGGGGGGGACTCACGGGCGGATGCGGCGGCGAGCGAGCGGGTGATCCGCCTGGTGGACAGCGGCGTCTCCATCTCTGGCTGGTTCTTGCGCGCGGAGACGACGAGATGGGGACGCGCTTCACGTCGCTGAGGCGGAGAGACGCGAGGAGAGGGGAAGGCGGCGGCGGCGGTGGCAGCAATCGGGGGTGGGGGAGGAGAGAGATGGGAGGCGGCTTTAAAGGATTTGAACGACGCTCGGAGTCGGGGTTGGGGGAGAGTACAACGGTAATATGACCGTTGTCTCACGCGTCTGGAGAGAACGAGCCGTTGGTTTTGCCGTTGAGGAAGTCGCACGCGCGCTACGTGGGCCTGTAACCTACTACAGGCCCAGCTCGCTTATGGGACCGAGTACGTTTCGTCGTCTACGGACGGAGGTGCATGTTCGTTTGGTAGGGCCACTTTGGACATATGGTCCCACATATCTCACTCTCGCTCTTGAGAATAGTATGGGTGCATCCGAGGTTGTTTGCACCGACATTCGCCGTGTACCCGCAACATCGAGCGTGATACGCAAGATAGGTGACCAGAGGAGCCTCGTCGGGAGCGCAATGCGCAAGGCACACCGGTGAGGTCATTTGAGGACCCCAAACCTCACAAGTCCGAGAAAGACCCGTCAGGACATGCGGTGGCTATTGGCTACCCTAAGTCGACTTGTCATCCCTATGGCCTCGAGTTCGCTGCCATCGAACATGAAAAACGAGAAAGAAGAACACTAGGGTAAAGAAGAAAAAAGTAAAAAGTGGCAAATCTATTGAGTGATTGTGTGTTGTTTAATAGGCCATCACCTCTCATCTATATATGAGATGAATGAACTTTCCTTACAATAAAAAGACTTGAAATACCGTCCAAAACATCAAATTTACTGTAACTCGGGAGCATAGGTCCGGAGGCTCCAGGTTGCCAAATGTACCAGATAACTCGCTTGTGTTGGTCCTAGAGATCGCATACGACCTTGGACCAAGATGACTCCAACAACAAACTTGTTCTTTACGACGAGACATCTTAAGGTGTATTTACGCGAGCAAAATAGTTCTTTTTTTTCATATCTAGTTTTTCGCACGCATCTTTAAAATGTTTCTGTTGTGTCCGAAGGGTGCCCGGAGACTCCCCAGAGGCTCTGGACCAGCCTGGAGTGTTCGGGGCACTTTCAATGAAGTCCACTGTTTTGACTGGAACTTTTGCATACAATCTCGGATTAAGATGATTCAAAAGCAAAATCGTTTGAATCGATGAGACAAAGAATTTTCATTTTAGATATTCTTCCATTTAAGCCATCTTAATTGCAGTTTTAACCATGGAATATTTTTGTGTCAACAGAGGCACCTCTCCCGTTCAGGCAGAGTGGGGACTGGAGAGGAAGTCAGACCACCAATGTGTACAATTAGCGTGGAGCTAGGTATCCAATTATAGTTGCCTTAAGGACATTTGGCTTAATGTCGTATTGGAATTGTGCCATGGCGCTCATGAGCTGCCCTTGTTGTCCCCTGCCCCTTCGTCCACTGGCCCTCCATGGTGGATGATGGCCGCTAGAGAGCGAACTGATGATGACTCCTGTAATAAGCTCGACGGTTGGTCCCCTGATTTAGAGGGAGATCCCCTCTTCTTCCGATCCCCTCACGGCCACCATGGTGGCAGAGATAGTGAAAGAGTGAAGCTGAGCTCCAGATCCATGCGATTGGGTTATGACGACTTAACATTGCCTATGAGGGATGGGTTACACTGCCCGCACCGATGTCGTCAATGGCCAACAATGGTCGACTATCAGTCATGAAGACCTCACCTATGTATCCTACGGTCGAGGGGCAGCTTTTCGGAGACATGTCACTCCTCTTATTCCTCCTGGCCTAGATGTCATAAGGAGGCACTCTCCCTCCTTTGACTACAGGCGGAGTGGTGGTCATGGGTATATTCCCGACAATACTACAAGGGTAGGAATGCAGAGGCAATTGTATCTACTGAACAATACAGGTGGGAGTACGCGCAAGGATTTATACAGGTTCGAGACCTCTTCGGTGGAGGTAATACCCTTCTCATGTGATGCTCTTAGCTCTTGCGTAAGGTACAAGACGTGAATGTTCGACCCTCAGCCCAGTGCTCCCCTCCCAACTTATATAGAGTGCACTAGGAGGGGTCACATAATGGTTGGTGTTAATGTGGTCCATGGCCTCAGGTGTGGCCGACTGTTTTCTGGCATTTACTACTAGTAACTGCCATATTTAACTAGATTACTCAATTGTTGGGTAACTACCGCCTTTAAGACATCATGGTTCTGAGGTATCCTTGGTAGCTGCTGACTGCTCCCATCATCTTCTCGGCCGACTACTAGGTCTTGTCTGTCAGGTGACTCGGCATCCGACTTTAGGGACTTATGAAAGAGCACGGTGCCCCCATGTTTGGTTTTGGTAATTGATGACACAATCCCTATGGACTAATGGTTGCCTTGAACTACGTTTGAAGGGTTTGTCCATAGGCTTTGCTTGAAGATCATTTGCTGGTCTCAAGGATATAAGTAGAAGATTATGTGTTGACCAAGGTGGTTTTCAAGGATTTATCCAAAGATTGGTCATGTGAGAGTTGAGCTTATTGCAAGCATGTCTTGAAGAATAAGAATTTGTGACTATTCATGTTTACCATCAAGACATCATCTTTATGAAGAGAGAAGGTAACACATAAAGCATAGAAGATGTACCGAGTGGGATCAAGTGATCCCATTGTCGGGCCCGTGGAACCGGGGGTACCCAGGCCCGTCTGCCTTTGGCCCGGGGTGCGGTGCATATCCAAGGATTCAACAAGTGGCCCACCAGCAAGCACCATGAGCAAGACCCCTCGTGAGGCCCCTACCTCACGAGGCCCCCATCAGCACACGTCTCGAGACGACCAGGCGGCTCCGCTGAAACCTCGCGAGGCGGCCTCCCGAGGCTGCCTCTTGAGGCTCCATCTCGGGGGCAAGCCGGTTCAGGGTTGTTCAGCCCAGTCCACAGTTTCGCGCCTCACGTGGGTGACGCACGCAACGACGAACGACGCCTGAGGCCGTGCCAGCAGGCGCGGATGCGGAGGCTTTCCAGTTTTGTGATAAGGGAGCAAGGCCAGTCGCTGGTTCCCAAAGAAATCCCCAAAGGTCGTCTGATCCGTGGAAGAAGACCAAGACGTCGGGCGTGCAGGGCGGTGATCATCATTAGGTAGTGGTCCAACAATAAGTAAAATGTCGATACGAGTTCTAAGTTGAAATCTGTATGAAATTAGGATATATTAAAAGGACACGTGGGTTGAACTAGTCGGCAAAATTGTGGAAACATGATGAACTAATCAGAGACAATTGAAGGAATGTTTCATGTGTACTGAATAGACATAAGTTGGATCTACATCTTGTTCAGTCAACAAGGGAGCAGATAGTTATGAATAATCTATAATGGATAAACAAATAAATCAGACATCTCAAGAACAAGAATTGAATAAATATTTGAAACTTATGGTTCTTTTTTGACAGTCTTGTGAAAAAAAGAGGGAGAAGTAATTGTTCTTCAGAACATTGTCATCGTCGCAAAAGCCTCCAAGGTCGTAACAAATTGGGCAGTAGAAAAGTACCAATAGCCAATTTAGTAAGACGTTTTTTGACACTACACTAGAGTCAAAAAGCGTCTTACATTATGGGACGGAGGAAGTAGAAAACAAGTAGTTGGCCCTGATTTGCACGAGATTAAGAAGGATAGATGGTAATTACCTCCATTTCATGAAGGTCATTGATGTCCATTGGGCTTTTCTTGCCTAGGGCGAGTTGCGAGGGAAAAACGGTCGACCACCGATAGTGGTTGTAGTCCTTGTCGACGGTTGCCACCGTTGACTTCTGGCAACAAGTGAAAGGATCATCTAGTATGAGTCTAAAGAGAGAAACTAACTTATCATGGTCCCTCTCGTCCCTCTCGCGTAGCCTCCCACGCGGGCGGCTCGGGAGGGCTCAGCCACCGCCGCCTAGTTTCCCTCCAGCGCCCTTCTCCCCCTCCGCCGCTGCCGATGGTCGGCGTCGGGCAAAGCACGTGCATGCGACAGTGACGGCAGAGGGTCTCTCCTCCCTCTCCCAGATCAGTGGCGGCACGGGCGTCCTTATCTATGGGGTGCGGCCCTTCGTGGTGTGGCGGATCCCGGAGGTCGCGGGCTCGCGGTGGTGCACGAGCGCCTAGATCCATGGGTGTGGAACTCCCAGCAGCGTGCGGGCTCCCGGCGGTGGCGGGGTCGGTCGACGACGGGCTTGGGCGATGACGTCGGCCGCGTGATGCCGGATCTCATCGCTTGTGGCGGATCTCGCCACTCCGGACATCGTGGAGGAACCTGGACCTGGGGAGGTGACCTCGTTAGGCATGGCGACGACGCCCTCTACCGGCGACGTTCGCGGGGGGTGGATGGACGACATCTTGACCGCGTGGGCGGTGAGTTGCTGGTGGATCTCCTCCGTGCTGCAGGCCTTCTCCCGCTGCACTTGGTGTCTTACGATTGCTTTCGTCAGCCACGGTGCGTTTGCAGGGGCTGGTAGAGGTGACATCAGATCGGAGGAAACTCTCGATGACCCGGTCATCCCGACGATGACGACGACCAGGGTCGCCGTTCTCCTACTTGCAGGCGCCGTCGAGGTCTCTGCCCTCTACCCCGCCCCCGAGTAAAACCCAAAATCTCCTTAGATTGGGCGGCGGCGGCACTGCATGTGTCATACCCTTCTTGGAGGCGCCGCCTAGGGCGTTTGGGTGCTCGTTTAGAGGAACTACAGGCGGAGGGGATGGGACCAGTGGCAGCAGGTGGTCTTCGCGGCGGAGGAGCGGTGTTGCATCTGGCATGTTGACATCGACGAGTCTCAGCGGCATGGAGCATCGGGGTCTCTCCAGTGGGCGTGTGATGATGGACGAGCACAGGATGGTGGCGTTGTCTGGCGTCGTGGTAGCGTCGACGACAGCTAGACCGGGCAAGGTATGTGCAGCAGTACAACACTGAAGATGGATTGGTGGCAGGTGGCTATGGCGGCCTCATACCCGACAGACGTCCTGGTTTAGGAGTGTGCCGGACTGGTGGGTGCCCCAAACCTGACAGGCGTCTTGGTTGGGACCTCAGACCTTAGATGTTAGGTTTAGCTGCGAGGTCTGTTTGGTATTAGGCCTAGACTATCAGCATCCCTTCATCAACTGAATAGGAGTAGCAACACATGTTGTCTAGACGGTGGCTTTAGTCTTACTGTTGCATGACTTTATAAGGTCTTGTGTAAATAATTAATAAAATGGCTGCATGCATCGCCCAGATGCAGAGGCTGGGGTCCTCCTCCTTTTCTAAAAAAAGAACAATACAAGGAGAAAAGAGGAGGGAGAAAGAAGTTGAGGTGTCTGCAGACGCGCATCACGAAATAAATATGAGATAACTCGGGCTCACGGCTTGTCCGACTGCGCGCAGGTATAAATTATAAGAAAAAGTAGTCGGTGGCAAAATGTCCACAATTTCCCTCCACTTTCCCAAAACCCTCCCAGTCGCTCGCCATGGACGACGGCCTTGATACCGTCGCCGACCTCGCCTCCCTCGCCTCGTCCGGCCTCACCTCTGCCCTCTCCGGCAAAGGCAAGCCCCGCACCCCCCGCAAGACCACCGCATCGCCCAAGAAGAAGAAGCAGGTAACACCCGAGGAGTGGGCCGTACAGTCGTCCAAGAGGAAGGGCCGGAGGCACACGGCAGACGCAAGGGACGAAGTAGCGTCCGTCGCTGCCCTCACCACCGCCGCACAGCAGGAGGAAACCAATGCCTAAGTCGCAACGACAATGAGGGAGGCCCTGATCTACCTAGGGTGAAACCCTGGCCAACACGGGCTCGTCAATGGCCGCCGTGGTCGCGGCCAGCACTGGATCGTCCGCGTTTCCTCGGATGATGCTGCCAGAGTCACCGCGTGCATCGTCACGCACCCGATTCCCGGCTTCCACGTCTATCCGAAGCCTCCTGACTCTCCGGGGAATGCTCGCCGGAGGTCAGCGTGGTGGCGCCTTCCACGCCTGTGCCCATGCCCATCGACCTCAACGCCACGCCGATGGCCGGTGCCTCATCATCCGGAGGGGCGAGGAAACGCCCGTGGGAGATGCCAGCCGACGTGCTCCTCGATGCCCGCGGGAGATGGAGGCAGAGAAGCAAGAGAGGATGCTTGAGATGGTGTGGAGAAGCAAGCCAAGATGCTCGAGATCGAGGCCGCCAATGCCAAGACCAAGGCGGAAGAAGTGGTGCTCGCTAGCATGATGACGGGGTTGGAGATCATGAAGGTGGACCTCAACACCGTGTCGCCAAGGAAGAGGCCATGGTTCGAGAAAATGAAGGCCGACATGCTCAAGTTCAACGACGAGTAATCTATGGCAGCAAGTGCCATCCCTTTTCTGTATGCCAGCAAGTGTGCTGGCATGACCACGGGCGAGATGGCGTGGTTGAATTCCCGTGAACTGTGTTGTGGTTTTATTTGGAGGTTGGCATTGTATACCGGCTGCTGGCATGGTGACAACATGAACTTGGGCGACGACATGACTGCTGGCATGATCTATGGCCGCGAGCATTTCCAAATTTGTGCACATACATGAAATGGATGGTGGAATTCGGGCGCACTGTCGACCCAAAAAAACAGGGTGGATGACAAGCGGGCGGCTAACCCAAATGAATGAAAAGCAGATAAAATCGTCGTCTGTTTGGGTCGGTGCATTGGAGTTGCTCTTAGAACCCCAGAGCGGGACAAGGCACGAACCAAGGAAGAAGGTGAACTGTGTAGTGCACTGGTGGAACATGCTATATAATAGAACGCAAATGCAACGTAAGCACAGTAAATAAGACGTACAACAATGACGCTTTGAAGTATTTATCTACTACCCCTATAAAAGCACGAGAGGATCCAAATTACAATCCGAGCCATCCAATCACACAATCAATGGTCCAAAATCTCCACCAACGAAGTTTTCGTTGAGCGCACTAATGATTCTTCTAATCCCACCATCCAAAATAAACCGCTTTGTCCCCGCAAAAACATCACCCCCACTAAAAGATCGTGGATGTCGCCAGTGGGGGTGAATAGGCGCTTTAAAATAATTACGATTTAGGCTTGAACAAATGCAGAATAAACCTAGCGGTTAATTTGTCAATCACAAACCTACAACAACTATGCTCACCTATGTGCACCAACAATTTATGCTAAGCAAGATAAACTACTAATTGATAGCAAGATATATGACAAGAAACAATATGGCTATCACAAAATAAAGTGCATAAGTAAAGGGCTCGGGTAAGAGATAACTGAGGCATGCGGAGACGATGATGTATCCCGAATTTCACACCCTTGTGGATGCTAATCTCCGTTTGGAGTGGTGTGGAGGCACAGTGCTCCCCAAGAAGCCACTAGGGCCACCGTAATCTCCTCATGCCCTCGCACAATGCAAGATGTCGTGATTCCACTAAGGGACCGTTCAGGGCGGTCACCGAACCCGTACAAATGGCAACCCTTGGGGCGTGGTCACTAAACCCGTCAAATTGCTCGGGGCGATCTCCACAACCTAATTGGAGACCCTGACGCTTGCCCGGAGCTTTACACCACAATGATTGAGCTCCAAACACACCAACCATCTAGGGCACCCAAGCACCCAAGAGGAACAAGCTCTAGGGTACCAAGCACCCAAGAGTAATAATCTTCTAAACCTGTAACTTCCACGTATCACCGTGGAGAACTCAAACCGATGCAACTAATGCAATGGCAAGGGCACACCGAGTACCCAAGTCCCTCACTCTCAAATCCCTCAAAAGCAACGAAAGCTATGAAGGAAAATGAGAGGAAGAACGAAGAAGAGAACACGAAGTACTCTAGGATCTTGGTCCAAAGGGTTCCCCTCACATAGAGGAGAAAGTGATTGATGGAATCGTAGATCTAGATCTCCTCATTCTCCCCCTCCCAAAAAAACTAGCAAGAATCCATGGAGGGATTGAGAGATATCAAGCTCAAAGAAGGTCAACAATGGGGGAAGAACATGAGCTAAAGGGATAAGGTTCGTTGGGGAAGAAGACCCCCTTTTCTAGGTGGGGAAACATCCAACCGTTATGTGCTCAGCCCTCACACGAGCGGTACTATGGCTTAGGAGGTAGAAACAGGAAACCAGAGCAACGGTTAAGAACCTCGGGTGCGGTAGTGCTGCCGAAGCGGTACTACCGCTCAAGGGAGCGGTACTACCGCTTGCCCCAGTGGTACTACCGCTTCAGTCAGAGCACACGGGGGAGAGAAGGAGGGTGGAAAACCACGAAAGGAAGTGACACCGGTGGTGGCCGCGGTACTACCGCTTACAAGCCAAGCGGTACTATCGCCCTACTGTCGATGCTCGATTGGGTCTATTTGGGGTCAGCGGTAGTATGCCAGGGGACCTTCGCTAGACTACCGCTGAACCCGACACGAGAAATGTAACCCCCAAATCGAGGCGGTAGTAGAGTGGAACTGGAGTGATACTACCGCCTGTCGCTCCAGGCGGTACTACCGCTGCCGACCGCGGTACTACCGTAGGCTTCATCCGAGCCACTCCCAAGCAAAACAAATGCAACAAGAAAACTACAACTGCCATAACTTCTGCAAATGAGCTCCAAATTGAGCAAGATCAAGCTTGTTGGATAGAGGACGACAAGAACTATCCAACAGCGACAGGGAGGCAGGGAGAGTATGCCAAAGATATAGAGGAGAGAAACCTTTATCAGAGAAGAACTAAAAAAACTCCAACATCAAAGACATCATAGAAGATGCATACATGAACTCCATTTTTGATGAAAACGAGCTTGTCATGAAGATGACCATAAGCTCTAAAACTCATACAAAGAAAAACCAACAAGAACCAAGAAAGATGACGCAAGGATGCAATGGTTTGAGCTCTCTACAAATGATATGATCAAGCTACTTACTTGAGAGCCCCCCTTAATAGTACGACAATCGAAGCTATAACCCGGTCTCCCAACTACCACCATGAGACCGGTAAAATAGAAAACAAGTCAAGGGCAAACCTTTGCCTTGCACATAGTCCACTTGAGCTACATGATGACGATCTTGACTACCTCAAGTTGGAACACGTTTCTTGATTGTGTTGGCTCGATGAAGACTAGTTGATTGCTCCCCCATACTCCACTATGGGTGAGCCATACTTCGACACATCTCCACAAGTCCATTGTCACCACAATGGACGGCAGGCTTCAAGCATGATCTCTTCGTGATGCTCCACTTGAACTTGCACACCGCAATCTTGATGATGATCACCACTTGATGCCATCCTCCATGGGTTGTATGATATCTTCCTCTTGATGCAAGCCCACACTACTACAGGATGCCGCTAACGCGACACTACGATTAGAGACCCTTCGAGAAACTATGTGCGATGCAATAATCGCAAACGGTGGTGTCAGAGAACCGTCAAAAATGCCTAAAATGTTTGCGATGACGGATGCATCAAACACGGTTCAGATTTTAGTTGCATGTGCGATGCAGGGCATACGGTTCACTTCAATTAACTGTTTTCGATGAGGTGGAACAAAAGAAACGGGCACCCAATTGAAGGCGTGTGCGATACACAGCATACGGTTCACTTGGATGAACTGTTTGTGATGAGGAAGAACAACAAAAACAGACAGCTAGATAAAGGTGTGTGCGATTGAGGGCATACACTTCAGAAGGATTAACTGTTTGTGAATAGGCAACAGAACAGAAACAGTCAGCCAGATCAAAGGTGTGTGTGATTGATGGCATACACTTCACACGGATGAACTGTTTGCCATTAGCCACAACAAATAGAAACAGTTAGACAGATCAACGTGTGTGCGCTAGACGAGCACACATTCTAATTAAAAGAAGCATGCGCGATGGTAATAATGAGCGCGCACGGTTCTTGGAACAAGACATGTGCAGACATTGCTGATTGTTGTGCACCAAACGCCACGTACGCGGCCGAGAAAGTGTGCCCACGTTACGCCATCCGAGAATAGTGCCGCACTTAGAAATTATAGAACCGTCAATAATTTTTGAGCCTGCGTCCCATCACCTTCCAAATTACAAACATGTTCACATTGATCAAAACCTAAACGGTTTCCCACTTAAGAGCGCATTAGTACTTGGTTATAAATACTGTACTATGCCAAGATGACTGCACATTCCTTCCTCACCTCCTCATCCACAAAAGCAAACAAGTCATTCAGCATCGTTCTCTTGCGTATACCATGACCAGATTGAGTTCGCGGTCAAGAGATTACCACCACGGAGAGGCAAGCATGGAAGCGGAAGCACAAGAGATGTCCCGCTTAGCCGCAAAAGCAGCCGACATGTCCCGCCGTGCCGCCGAAGCAGCAGGAGGTCTCGCTGCGCCGCCGAAGCCACACGGAGGTCCCGCCGCACCGTCGATGCAGCAGACTGGTACGATCGCACCGTGGAAGCAGCATAGATGCCGCGCCGCAAATGTAGCAGAGATGTCTTCCCGCGCCGCGGCAGCCTGGGAAAATCTCTCGCGGGAAGGCAAAGACTCTTACAGGCGCATGCATGCGTTCGTCCATAGCCAGATGGATCAGATCTCTGGCTGGATGAAGCTGCAGGACGAGTTGAATGCCTTGTTTGAACAACTCCGGGCCGACCGCGACCTGCTGAGGGTGAAGATTGCCGGAAGGGCGGAGCAGGCGGAGGAGACCGCTGCCTTGTTGAAGAGGACGGGCATCATCATCAAGAAACTTATGGACGAGAATGCCATGCTCCGCTTCGAGCGCGAAAGGCTCGTGGTGGAATCCGAGGTTGCTTCCGACCAGTGTATTAAGGACATGAAGCTGATGAAAGAGATCATAGCTGCTCGTGGCGAGAACTAGTGTCCGCGACCTGCAGTGCATCAAGAAAGTAGACATCATCGAGCCAGATCGTTGTATGCGTCTTCCTTCTTCTTTTGCCCTTGTGTATTTCGGGCGTAGCCGCATGTGGCTTTTTTAGTTATCTTCCGAGATATGTAAGACAATTATTATCCACTGTTGTCGTCCTTATATTCATCATGCTTGCTATAAGTCATAGTCAATGCTTTATAGGTCCGTCGGATCTTACATCAAGATCCATGCAAAACTATCTTTTCAGATTTTCACTTTTCTCTCTTAAATCTCAGTCTAGTGAGATATAGTCACGTCGTGAAACAGGGGCTCAGGCGCCATTAATGGAGACGTTGGGAGGGAGGTGCGTGACGGATAGTGGTCAAAGGGCTCTCCTCCTGATGAGCATGTGCAGGGGTCTGATCGCACGCCTCTCGTACTCAAATAGCTACCCCGCACGACACCTCCTAGCCAATAAAAAGGGATGCGTGGCAGCACGTAATTGGTAAGTAGAACGCCCACGATTTCAATAATAGTTGTGTTTCCGATTTGTAACGTGACAACACTTGTTCCGAAATGACTTCATAGATTTTTAATGTGTGCGCCTTCGCAAATCGGACAGAAAAATTACCACAACATGTTGGTGCCAATGTCATGACACCATGCCAAGTTTCATGATTTTCAGGCGTGTTTTGGATTTACAGGAATTTATAAATGAAGTTTCTCATTCTTTTCGGCCGAGCCACGATGCCCAGATGTTTGAATTTCATTCTCATTTCTTGCATGGGACCTAGAAATTCACCCAAGGACACACATGTGATTTTTCAACCAACTTTGGTGCACTGGAGCATGTGCTTGTAGTTCAAATTTGAATTATGCACATTAAATGCCCAGAAATTCAATTAATGTACAAAAATGGCCAAACGAACCCGGAATAATTCCAAAATTTAGCACGATATTTCTATTTGTTCTAATCTACCTATGTAAACAAATTAAGGCGGGAGAAGGCAGTACGTGTACGTATATCATTTCGCACACGGAGGTGACATGTTCCCTCTCGGAACCACGAGCCTTCTCGAGAGAAGCTCCGCTTTGCAAGTAGCTTATACCAAAGCTTGTCCCAATTCGGCCAAAAAAATTACCACAACATGTTGGTGCCATGTCATGACACCATGCCAAGTTTTATGATTTTCAGGCGTGTTTTGGATTTACATGAATTAAAAAACCAAGTTTCTCAATCTTTTCGGCCGAGCCACGATGCCCAGATGTTTGAATTTCATTCCCATTTCTTGCATGGGACCTAGAAATTCACCCAAGGACACACATGTGATTTTTCAACCAACTTCGGTGCACTGGAGCATGTGTTTGTAGTTGAAATTTGAATTATACACATTAAATGCCCAGAAATTCAAATAATGTATAAAAAAGGCCAAACAAACCCGAAATTAATGTATACAAAAATGAAATACATGCTTGGAAAACATGACGGCTGGCGTGGTGCCATGGTTTGGCCTCACCGTGCCCTGGTAAAAATTTGAGAATGTTTTCCTTATGTCATCATTTATGCCTTTCATAAATTGAACCATCACCGAGGAAGTTCCATGGCTTCGAGGGGGAAATCACCAAGATTGAAGAGGGATCCAAATTTCCTTTGTCCTTTGTCCATGAGTTTTTTTTACGATAAACATACACCCTGCAAATCACCATGTTCAAATTTGACATTTTCCCGTATTCATTTACCATATTTGGGGGATTATTTGCATTCTCTAGGCATTAATGCACATAATTCAAATTCGAACAATCGGTGCATGAAAAGGTGCACAAGAACGGTCTGGAAAACCATCCTCATGCCATTTAGTAAATTCTCATGCCTTTTACAAGGAATGGATAGATATTTCGAGGAAATGTGTGGCAATAGTCAACCATAAACGCGCCGTTTACTGGGTAACAACTATACAAAATATGAAATAAGTGCTTGGAATGCCTGGTGTGGTGCCATGGTATGGCCTCACCGTGCCCTGGTAAAACTTTGAGAATGTTATCCTTATGTCATCATGCACGTCTTTCATAAATCGAACCATCACCAAGGAAGTTCCATGGTTTCGAGGGAGAAATCACCAAGATTGAAGGGGGGCCCAAATTTCTTTTGTCCTTTGTCCATGAGTTTTTTTCTACAACGAACATACACCCTGCAAATCATCACGTTCAAATTTGACACTTTTCTGTGTTCATTTACCATATTTAGGGGATTATTTGCATTCTCTAGGTGTTAATGCACATAATTCAAATTCGAACAATCGGTGCATGAAAAGGTGCACAAGAACGGTCTGGAAAACCATCCTCGTGCCATTTAGTAAATTCTCATGCCTTTTATAAGGAATGGACAGGTATTTCGAGGAAATGTGTCGCAATATATAGTCAACCATAAACGCGTCATTTACTGGGTATACAAAAAATGAAATAAATGCTGGAAAAACATGACGCCTGGCGTGGTGCAATGGTATGGCCTCACCATGCCCTGGTAAAAAAATTGAGAATGTTATCCTTATGTCGTCGTGCACGCCTTTCATAAATCGAACCATCATCGAGGAAGTTTCATGGTTTCGAGAGGGAAATCACCAAGATTGAAGGGGGGGTCCAAATTTCCTTTGTCCATGAGTTTTTTTTCTAAGATGTACATACACCCTGCAAATCACCACGTTCAAATTTGCCACTTTTCCGGGTTCGTTTACCATATTTAGGGGATTATGTGCATTTTCTAGGCATTAATGCACATAATTCAAGTTCAAACAATCGGTGCATGAAAGGGTGCACAAGAACGGTTTGGAAAATGATGCTCGTGCCATTTAGTAAATTCGCATGCCTTTTACAAGGAATGGACAGATATTTTGATGAAATGTGTGGCAATAGTCAACCACAGACGTTTGTTTATTGGGTTTTCACTATAGAAAAATTTAAATAAATGATTGAAAAACATGACGCCTGGCATGGTGCCATGGTATGCCCTCACCATACCCTGGTGAAAATTTGAGAAGATTTGGCTTATGTCGTCATGCACGCCCTTCATAAATCGAACCATCACTGGAGAAGTTCCATGCTTTCGAGAGGGAAATCACCAAGACTGCAGGGGAATCCAAATTTTCTTTGTTTTTTGCCCTGGAGTTTTTTCTGCGAAGAACATACACCCTGCAAATCACCGTGTTCAAATTTGGCATTTTTCGAGGCTCATTTACCATATTTAAGGGATTATGTGCATTTTCTAGGCATTTGGCGCATATAAATCCAATCCAGCTACAGCTGCATAGATGTGATGTGAGGGGCGTGGATTGTCGTTCGATCGCGGCGCATCCTACGGGGCACATGCACGATCGGCGTGGCTGGGATTCCGGCCAATCATAACGCGCAACACACAATAGCCTCAGCGCACATTGTTTCCGGAAGCGACCGAGATGAACCGTGTGCGATAATGAGCGAGTAAAATTGTAAGGGAAGCCAAATTTCCTTTGTCGTTTGTCGTTGAGCTCTTAAAAACCACAACACTGTATGACTGCCCGACTCCTCCATCCCAGAGCTCTCTCCAAGCATCGTTCATGGCACCACGACGCACAGTAACCGGTAAGGAAGCGATGGCATCCCGCCATGCCACGTTCCTCGCCGCCCGCAACCGCACACATGGTAAGGAAGAGACGGCATATCACCGCGCCGAGTTCATCGCCACCGGCGGCCACACAGTTATGTGGGCGTACTTTGATGCTGCCATGGCCGAATGGGCGGTGGATCTAGAGATGGCCAAAGCCGCACAGGAGGACCGGAAAAGGCAGAAAGAAGTCAAGAAAAGAGAGTCCCTCCACCGCAAGAAAGAAGAGGCTGCAGGACGTGATGAGGATAGCTTGGTGGAGATCGAAGCAGGGTTGGTTGCCGCTTAGAAGGCCGGGAAGGAGAACACCGGCGTCTGGCCAGCATGCGCCGACGGCAGCATGTGAGAAGTAGTTTAATTTTGTAGTATTAGAGCAAATTACTAGTAGTACTTTAAGTTTGTAGTATTAGCATACAATGAGAGCATCCTTTGAGGGCTTTTAGCGTTGATTAGCATGTGTGACCGTGTGCGCTTTTTTGCGTTAATCATTAGAAGATCACAAAACACATGGTTTCTATGCCGTACCCGTGTGCGTTTTTTTGCTTGACCGGAAAAAATCGACTATGCGTGTACATTTTTTTGGAGACGGGAACTGCCAATTTTCTGTTTTCTCGCACACGAGTATTTTACGCGCTTCGTCTGCATTGTGTGTTTCCCCCACCCAAGTTTCAAGTTTCCCAGCGAAATTTTCATTAGGCGCGTGATTTCAGAATTTATTCCTCCAACCACATCCCTACCCATCAAATTTCTTCAGTATCTCCCCCCACCTCCCCCTCCCCCCACACCCCCCGTGCCTCCCCCTACCGGCAGCTCAAACCGCCACCGCCGCAACCACTGCTTCAACCACATCAACGTTCTGATCGGATCCAGTCAGGTAACCCACCGATCTCTATCATGGCCCCGACCTGATTGCTTAAATGGTGCCTGCGAAACATCCTCATGCCTCCAAATTCCCACTACCCCTCCCTCCAGAGCATCGCTGCACAAGCCCAACCATATAACATGTGGAGGTTGAGGAGCTGATGGCGGTCCATGGCACGATGGCCGCTGTGCGTGTTGACCCGGAGGAACACCTCACCTCCACCGCTGCCGACATGGTGCAGGCTCTGGCCCAGAAGAAGTGCCCTGGCGACTACCCCCAGGACTTAACAGGTATGATCTGACCAGCTAAATCCTACCAATACCACTTGCAATGGCTATGTTTTGTATGGTTGATGTATTAAGCATGTTTGTGCCTTGTTTATTTTAGTACTGCACACTGTGTGATGTTCAAGTATTAATTGTTCAGTTCAATTTCACCAATACCAGCAACAAACTTTGCTACCATGCTACTCTCCGCAATGAAGATATACTGGAGATGCTGCCCATTTGCTATTTTTGGTGGATGCTAACCCTGTCGTACTTAACATGCCTATCCATGTACTTACACAGGGCCATAACGGGTGATGTTGTTGTTTGCCATCGAGGTTAGCTGCATCCCATGTCTTACAATATTTTACATCATTTGTGCAATTGTAGTTTGGCCACTAAAATTTACTTGCTTCTTGTAGGTACACATGTCAGGGGCACTGATCCATGCTTGGACCCGGAGGAAGATCTTGCTTCTGCTGCCGCTCACTTTGGGCGGGCTGTGGCCAAGATGAAGTGCCCTAGCAACTACCTCTCAGGACTTACCAAGTATGAACTCACCAGTTCAATCTTACTAATACCAGTTGAAACTAATGGCTATGTTTTGTACGGTCGATGTCTTAAGCATCTTGTACTAAACATGCCTAACACTTTTTAGCTAGTTCCCTTACCTTTTTATAGACAACTGGCCATTATCTGCTCTGGCAGCACCTGCCTTGTGATGTTTAACTCTGCCAATTGCATTTTTATTAGTACCGGTTTCAATGGCCATTAAGCCTATTGCAATTAACAGTTGTATCCATTTTTAAATAGTTGTATTTCAATGGCTACAAACTTACAAAACATAAATTAGGATGCTGCTAAGCCTATTGCAATTAACACTTGCATCCATTTTTTAATCCGTCCCTTTGCTACCGTGCTACTCTTTCGCAGTGAAGATATCACTATAGATGCTGCCATTTTATTACCATTTGCTATTTTTGGTGGATGTTAACCCTATTGTAGTTAACATTGGCTTTCCATGTACTTACACAGGGCTACAATGGGGGATGTTGTTGTTTGCCGTCGAGGTTAGCTGCATCTCATGTCTTATACGCCATATATTCCTAAATTTAAGTATTTTTAGAGATTCCAATATATACTACATAGGGAGCAAAATGGGTGAATCTAGATTCTAATCTAAATTATATCTATAATTCTATATACATCTGTATGTAGTTCATATTGAAATCTCTAAAAAATACTTGTACTTAGGAACGTAGGTAGTTGTATTTTACATCATTTGTGCAATCTCATTTAGCTTCTAACATTTACTGGTTGCTTGTAGGTACGTATATGAGCGCTACTGATCCACGCTTCGATCCCTTTTGTGTATGGGGCAATGAGATATTCATGAACAAGCGTCAAGTGAGGAAACTAAGAAAGATTGTTAGGCGAAAGAAATGGGTGATGGGAATTAAGCTCTTTATTTACACTTTGTCCAAGACATCAGTGAACTTTAGGATGGTAAGTAATTTGTTGCCATTTCCCCTTGCCCACATAAAGTTACTCTATTAGACCTCATGATCTGATATTTTTCTCTTTTCAGTGGTTTCCGAAGCTATTTACTGATGATTACCTTGCAAACTACATGACCAGAGTGGAGGAAACTAAGGTTAAAATATATAATTCATGCTACCATGATAATACTCTAGAAGTCTTCCTGAAGGCCATGAAGGATGAGCGGGCGATCGTCACAAGGGGCTGGACAAAAGTTGTTCGTGCCTATGGCATGCAGGAAGGCACATTATGGGCATTCCGCTGCTTCAACAACATCGGCAGTCAAAATGATTTACACTTGTCTCTTCACCTTTACCACATGTAAATATTGTGGTTCATCATAGTTAACTGTTGTCTAATCATGTAATTACTGAACATATTGTACCGACAATTTTATTTATGGACTCGTTGTTGAACCATTGTGCTGAGAATTTGAATTGTACGTTTCATATTTCAAAATTCCAATTCAAATAATAAATTACAGCCAAGATCATTTCAGAAAATAAAAAAATTCTATGCATCACCAAGATCAATCTATGGAGCAACTAGCAACGAGAGAGAGAGGGGAGTGCATCTTCATACCCTTGAAGACCGCGAGACGGAAGTGTTGCAAGAACGCGGATGAGGGAGTCGTACTTGAAGCGATTCAGATCGTGGTGGATTCCAATCTTAGCACCGAATAACGGCACCTCCGCGTTCAACACACGTGCAGCCCGGTGACGTCTCCCGCACCTTGATCCAGCAAGGAGGAGGGAGAGGTTGAGAAAGAGGGGCTCCAACAGCAGCACAACGGCGTGGTGGTGAAGGAGTGGCAGTACTCCGGCACGGCTTCGCCAAGCTCTTGCGGAGGAGGAGAGGTGTTGGGGAGGGGAGGGGCTGCGCCTTGGATGTGGTGTTGTAGCCCTCCTGTCGGTGTCAAAACCGGCGGATCTCAGGTAGGGGGTCCCGAACTGTGCGTCTAGACGGATGGTAACAGGAGACAAGGGACACGATGTTTTTACCCAGGTTCGGGCCCTCTCGATGGAGGTAAAACCCTACTCCTACTTGATTAATATTGACGATATGGGTAGTACAAGAGTGGATCTACCACGAGATCAGAGAGGCTAAACCCTAGAAGCTAGCCTATGGTATGATTGTTGTTTGTCCTACGGACTAAAACTCTCCAGTTTATATAGACACCAAAGAGGGCTAGGATTACACAGAGTCGGTTACAATGGGAGGAGATCTTCATATCGTATCGCCAGGCTTGCCTTCCACGCCAAGGAAAGTCCCATCCGGACACGGGACGGAGTCTTCAATCTTGTATCTTCATAGTCCGGGAGTCCGGCCAAAGGTCATAGTCCGGCCATCCGGACACCCCCTAATCCAGGACTCCCTCAGTAGCCCACGAACTAGGCTTCAATGACGATAAGTCCGGCGTGCAAGTTTGTCTTCGGCATTGCAAGTCGGGTTCTTCTCCAAATTCCCTGTACCTGTCGAATAGTGTCCGGCTTCTAGTGCGTGCTGCTATCCTCGGCTTCTGTGCCCCATAATGACCATCTTCCATGTGTCAAACGAATGCAAAAAGCCAGGGTTTTTTTCATTTACCCCCCAGTTGCGTTAATGAGCCGCCCATAAAAGAGACGGGGATTTAGATCCAATTCACACCATCGGGTGTGCCTAGTCCCTTACTTAATAAGAGGACTCGGATTTCCAATTCATCTGTTTCTCCGAGGGGTACTAGAGTTCTACGGCCTCCAGCTACACAAGCTCACACCTGCCTGCATACTGCATATCGCAGGCTTCGTGGCCCTCTGCGAGCTGTTCTTGGGCGTTGAGGCCCATTTTGCGCTGTGGAAGAGGTTGTTTTGCCTCGTGCCCCGTTCTCAGGAGGGGTCTATTTATCAAGTGGGCGGAGCCGAACTATGGCGCATCGCTGGGACCGGATATCTATCCGGTATCCCAAAGAGGGCGTCCGAGGACTGGCCTTCAGAGTGGTTCTATATAGATGACGTCCCCCTGCTGGACCCTGTACGGATCGGCCTCCCTGAGTTCAATAATGCTCCGTTGAAGAAGCGCCTGAGCTGGCGCCCGCGGAACCCTCAAAGGGAAACTGACAGGGACGTCCTTTACCTGATGAGCCGGATAAGGTTGTTGGCTCATTCCGGACTGACCATGATCAAGGTCATGGCCATATGCATTACGGGAGGGGTGCAGCCGCTTCAATATAGAGGCCACCCCATGTGGGATTTCAACGGGAGGACAATGCCACCCGGTGCGGTCGTAAGGGGCCAGATTCGGCAGCCACTTTAACGAGAATCTTATCCGCTTTGTACAAGGGAGAAGAAGAGGAATTCCTCCGTGCCAACCCGGAGGGTGGATTCCCCATGTACAATCCTCCAAGTTGGGTGAGCGAACATTTTCACTTGCCTACCCGCTTTCGAAATGCCCATAGTTGAGTACTTAGTCTAGCAATGTTAACGCAGGAGCTGCGCCAGACTGTGAAGGAGATAAACAACCCTCCTCCACAACCCGAGGACCCAGAACGGTCCATCGATCTAGACTCCCAAGAGGACCCAGACTTATGTGTGGAGTTAATTGATGGGGTGTTTCATCAATTGAGTAAGGACAACACCTTAGTGGCCATTACGGCCGACTATCCTGGACTACTTCCAGCCTCAAAGGTAACCGAGACCGAAGTCCCAGTACTTTCAAGGAGATCCATCCATGCTTTATCTTGAATGTTGTGAACTAATAGTGTTTCGTTTCGCAGGGTAAATCCTCGAGGCGGAAGGCCGAGCCCGCTGTGGGCAGCCAACAAGGGCCGCTGAAGCCAGGCGGGCCAAAAAGAAGTGCGGACCAGATCGAGATTCCGACGCAACGGTACGGCATGCGAATTTAACGCCTAGGGTTTATGCCCTCAAGTCATACTAACGCTCATGCTTTTATTAGAAAGAAGAGAGCCCGCTAGACTATATCCACTAGCCAGGGTTCAAGGCCGGGTCCGAAAGCGGAGGCGGACACGGGGCGCGCCTCGGGCGTTCCTCCGACAGAGGACGCAGACGGGCTATCTACCACCAATTCAGAGGTGGAGAGTGCCATGAACCACAGGCGTCGCCGGACTATTCTTCGTGACGCATGTTTTTCCCGAGAGGCGTTGGACGCCTTTAATACAGGAGATGCGTATCTCCGTGCCGCTCAAAATGGTCTAGCCAGAGCCACAGAGCAGTATGTAAAAGACATACAGGTGAGTAAAATTGAAGGCTATATACGTCAGTAGCCCCCGAGACTTGAAACAATGAAGATAACTGTTTTAAGGATCTATGCAGTGTCTTACAAAGAAGAACACGCAACTGTCCCAGGAGCTTGAAGAGTGCAAGGCCCAACTCGAGGCTGCACTGGCCGCTTCAAATAATGCCAAGGGGACGCCCTCAGGTAATATATGCTTCAAAAGATAATTCCGTTGTGAAGTGCGGCATGTGTGCAACTCTGACGATAATAGTGCAGATGGGGCCGGAGTAAATCCGGCCAAGCAACAACTCCTACGCCAACTAAAGGCTGGCGAGAGCGTGCTGACGAGGGTGAGGCAAGAGAAGAACAAACTTCAAGACGCCAATACCCAGCTGGGCGAGGAACTAAAGGATGTTCGTATTCAGTTGTCTGCTTCTGTAAAGGAGAATCGGCGACTTCGACACGAAATTTTTAGTAAGTGCTTGAACGAATCTTCGAAAAAAGAATTCGGCGAGGAAGTCGATTGACAGAGCTATGTCTGTAGGTCTGCTGACAGGTCGTCCTGCGGAGGAAATGCCCGGTTCAACGGGGGACCTTCTTCCCGAGTTGTTGCAACTGCACGAACGAGTTCGGCATGCAATGCAGGGCGTCGTCCAGGCTATGTGGCCATCCCTCTCCATGCCAGAAGGCCTTGGGGAGCTTGCAAAGAAGCTGGAAGGAGTGCGGCAGCGCTTCCGGTTGTTGAAGATATCGGCCTGCCGTCAAGGTGCCAGGGAGGCCTGGGCCATGGTGAAGACTCGGTACACGAAGGCTGACCCGAACCACATGGCCGAGGTCGGCCCTATGGGTCCTGACGGAAAGGAGATCCCTGTCAGCTTAGTATATGGCCAGGTAGAGCTGGCTGCAAAGTATTCTCAACAGGACTGTAAATTAGACCGCCTGTTGGATGGTATTGAAGAAGAATATACCGAGTCGGATTGACTCTGTAATTTAAAATGACATGAAAAATGCCTTCTAGCCGGATTGTAGATCGTTTGTCATTGCGGACCTTTTCGCTTCGACCTCTGGACCCTATAGTCCGGAGTGTGTCCGAATACCCTCTCGATTATGTAAGAACCGGGGCATGCATGGAGACAAGGCGTAGGGGTCATAATTGCTTTAGCAGACAAGTGCCCAACTAGTTATGTTATATTACATGGTTAGTAAGAAACATCTTCCAGGGAGAATAGTTCCGTTAGGGGTTCCTTTCCCTGGGAGGCATGCCCTAAAGTGCATGTCCGAACTGCTAAAAAGAGCAGAAAAGCATCTGGGGGCAGATAGATAAACAAGAAAAATCATCTTTTAGTTGACCGACCGAATATTCCCTTAAGAATGCTAGCTTTCGGCTTCACCCAGTCTGAGGTACACATCCGGCTGACCCGGCAGTAACAATCGCAGAGGTGCTCCCTTTACCACCTAGCCGAACGAACGGGAACGTAGGGGTAAGCACAAGAGCCAGGCAACCCATCTTGGCCAAAACTTAAGTCATATCGATGCATATAATGGTGTATAAAAGGTTCATGCGGAAGTGTCACACATGTTTTGGGCATGAGGCCCGTTTATATAAACTTCTGATAAAGAAGCCCCCAGGTATGATGAGCGCGGGTGGCGCGTCAAGTATGTGCGAACAATGCACAAGCAAGCCCCTAAGGGTTTGGGAGAAAAAGGGTAGAGAGAAGGAGAGAAATGCCAGACAGCTAATGTGAAAAATAAAAATAAAAAGGGGACAGAGGAAGGAGACGAACACGGAGTCCGACGCTAGGCGTAGAATCTTCGTAGGCGTGCTGCATTCCATGGGTTCAGCTCGAGTCGGTTTTCCGAAGCATTCCGCAGGCGGTATGCTCCACCAGTCAGTACTTGGTCGATTATGAAGGGACCCTCCCATTTGGGCTTTAGTTTGTCCTTTTTCTTGTCCGGCAGGCGTAGAACTAGTTCGCCAACATTATAAGTTTTGGCCCGTACTTCTCTGCTTTGATATCTTCGAGCCTGGTGTTGATAGAATGCGGAACGGGCTTTTGCCACGTCGCGCTCCTCCTCCAATGCGTCCAAGCTGTCCTGCCGATCGAGCTCGGCTTCTCTTTCTTCGTACATGCGCACTCGAGGTGAGTCATGAATTACGTCGCAGGGCAGGACTGCCTCTGCGCCGTATACCATAAAAAATGGTGTGAATCCGGTAGTGCGATTCGGCGTGGTCCGCAGCCCCCAGAGTACGGAGTCAAGCTCCTCTACCCAGTGCGTGTTAGATTCCTTGAGGGATCGCACTAGTCTGGGTTTGATGCCGCTCATAATGAGACCGTTGGCTCGCTCGACTTGACCGTTGGTTTGTGGGTGATAGGATGAAGCGTAGTCGAGCTTAACGCCCATGTTTTTGCACCAGAGTTTAACTTCATCGGCCGTGAAGTTTGTTCCATTGTCAGTTATGATGCTGTGGGGGAAGCCGTAACGGTGTACGACCCTGGATATGAAGTCTATCACCGGTCCGGATTCGGCCGTCTTTACAGGCTTGGCCTCTATCCATTTGGTGAATTTGTCCACCATGACCAGTAGATATTTTTGCTTGTGGGTTCCTCCTTTAAGGGGTCCAACCATGTCAAGCCCCCAGAGCGCAAAAGGCCAGGTGATGGGTATAGTTTGTAGGGCGGTAGGCGGCATGTGGCTTTGGTTAGCGAATAATTGGCAACCGACGCATCGCTGCACTAAGTCCTGAGCGTCTGCCCGGGCCGTCGGCCAATAAAATCCGGTATGGAAGGCCTTGCCCGGGCTGCGGCGTGGTGCCCGCCGAGTCCGGCATGAATTTCAGCCAGAAGGTTTCGCCCTTCCTCTTCAGAGACACACCTTTGAAGGACTCCGGTTGTGCTTTTCTTATAAAGCTCTCCCTCGTGGACTTTATAGGCTTTAGATCGCCGCACTATGTAGCGGTCCTCGTTTTGGTCCTCGGGAAGTTCCTGCCTAGTTAGGTAGGCTAGGAATGGTTCTGTCCACGGGGCAATGACTGCCATTATTGTGTGGGCTGATGGTGTTGTTTCGTTGGCGGAGCCCCCGACTGTGTCAGAATGTTCGGTGAGGGGTAGTGTGGTTGTGTCTGGGCTATTGTTTCCGGACTCTCCCTCCCATGATATGGATGGCTTGAACAGCCTCTCTAGGAAGATGTTGGGAGGGACGACATCGCGCTTGGCGCCAATGCATGCCAACACGTCTGCTGCCTGGTTATTCTCCCGGGTTATGTGGTGAAATTTGAGCCCCTCAAACCGAGCTGACATCTTTAAGACGGCGTTGCGGTAAGCTGCCATTTTCGGATCCTTGGTGTCAAAGTCTCCATTTATTTGGGATATCGCGAGGTTTGAATCCCCGCGGACCTCTAGGCGGTGAATGCCCATGGAGACTGCCATCTGGAGACCATGTAGAAGGGCCTCGTATTCGGCTGCGTTGTTGGAGTCCATGTACATTATCTGAAGTACGTATTGGACTGTATCTCCTGTAGGGGACGTCAGAACGACGCCATCCCCCAGGCCAACCAACATTTTGGATCCATCGAAGTGCATGATCTAGTTGGAATATGCGCCGTACTCTTTAGGGAGCTCGGCTTCAGTCCATTCAGCGATGAAGTCGGCCAAAACCTGCGACTTAATAGCTCGCCGTGGCTTGTAAGTTATGTCGGACGGGAGGAGCTCAATGGCCCATTTGGCAATCCGGCCCGTTGCGTCGCGGTTGTTTATAATATCATTAAGAGGTACTTCGGATGCCACTGTTATTGAACACTCTTGAAAATAGTGTCGCAGCTTCCGGGATGCCATGAACACTGCGTATGCTATCTTTTGATAATGCGGGTACCGTGACTTGCATGGAGTTAGGACAGTGGACACGTAGTAAACTGGTTTTTGGAGAGGGAATTTGTGTCCGTCCGTTTCTCGTTCAACAACGAGCACTGCGCTTACAACTTGATGGGTTACCACGATGTATAATATCATTGGTTTGCCCGTGTTGGGCGCGGCCAGGACCGGATTTGTTTCCAGTATGGCTTTGATTTCTTTGAGTCCGGCCGTGGCGGCATCCGTCCACTCGAAGTGTTCGGTGCGCCGCAGGAGGCGATAAAGGGGTAATGCCTTTTCTCCTAAGCGGGAGATAAAGCGGCTTAGAGCCACCACACATCCAGTCAATTTTTGTATTTGTTTGAGGTCTTTTGGGATATCCAATTGTGACAGAGCTCGGATCTTGGCTGGGTTTGCTTCAATTCCTCTACCGGATATGATGAAGCCCAAGAGCTTTCCGGCTGGTACGCCGAAAACGCATTTTTCCGGGTTGAGCTTAATGTCATATGCTCGGAGATTGTCGAATGTGAGCCTCAAGTCGTCTACTAGAGTATCGACGTGTTTGGTTTTGATGACCACGTCATCTACGTACGCTTCAACTGTTTTGCCGATCTGGTTGGCCAGACATGTCTGAATCATGCGCTGATATGTTGCGCCGGCGTTTTTGAGCCCGAAGGGCATCGTGTTGAAGCAGAATGGGCCGTATGGGGTGATGAATGCCGTTGCGGCTTGGTCTGACTCTGCCATCTTGATTTGGTGGTAGCCAGAGTATGCATCGAGGAAACACAATGAGTCGTGTCCTGCAGTGGCGTCGATGATTTGATCAATTCGGGGGAGGGGGAAGGGATCCTTTGGGCAGGCCTTATTTAGGTCTTTGAAATCGACGCATAGGCGCCAGGATTTGTCCTTCTTTGGTACCATCACCAGGTTTGCTAGCCAGTCCGGATGTTTTATATCTCTGATGAATCCGGCTTCCAGTAGTTTTGCTAGCTCCTCTCCCATGGCTTGTCTCTTGGGTTCGGAGAAACGCCGAAGAGTCTGCTTAACGGGCTTAAACCCTTTTAGGATGTTCAGGCTGTGCTCGGCCAGCCTGCGTGGGATTCCTGGCATGTCTGAAGGGTGCCAGGCGAAAATGTCCCAATTTTCTCGCAGGAATTCTCTGAGTGCGGCGTCTACATCGGGTTTTAGTTGTGCCCCGATGGAGGCCGTTTTTGTGGGGTCCGTTGGATGGACTTGGAATTTGACTATTTCGTCCGCTGGTTTAAAAGAGGTGGACTTGGATCTCTTATCTAGTATCACATCGTCCCTGTCCACCGTGGAGCGCAACGCAGTTAGTTCCTCGGCCGCTAGGGCTTCGGATAATGCCTCCAGGGCCAGTGCGGCTGTCTTGTTTTCGGCGTGGAGCGCTGTGTCCGGATCACTAGCAAGAGTGATGATTCCGTTGGGTCCGGGCATTTTGAGCTTCATGTACCCGTAATGGGGTATGGCTTGAAAAATTGTAAATGCTTCTCGCCCTAACAGGGCGTGGTATCCACTGCTGAACGGGGCCACTTGAAATGTGACCTCCTCGGATCTGTAATTATCCGGTGTGCCGAACACCACATCCAGTGTGATTTTCCCTGAACAGCACGCTTCCCGGCTTGGTATTATTCCTCTAAAGGTTGTGTTGCTTCGCTCAATGCGGCTCCAGTCTATTTCCATTTTTCGCAGGGTTTCCTCGTAGATGAGGTTAAGTCCGCTGCCGCCGTCCATGAGTACCTTTGTAAGTCGGAAGCCGTCCACTATCGGACTGAGGACCAATGCGGCTGGTGCTCGGGCTGTCCGGAATTTAGGTTCGTCACTAGCATTAAAGGTAATAGCCGTGTCACTCCATGAGTTTATTATTGCTACTTTGTAGACTTTGGTAAGGCTGCAGAGCGTTCGTTTCCTCACATTGTTTGATGCGAAAGTCTCGAAGACTGTCGACATCATACTGGCGTTTCTGGGGTGGTTCTCTGCGGATTCTGGAGTTAGAAGCTCCTCACCACTTTTGGCCACCTGCCGGAGTATCCAACATGCTCTAAGGTTGTGAGTTGGTGTGACTTCCCCTGAACTACGAATTTTACAGGGTCCATTGGGCCATCCCTCCAGTACGGTCCCATACCCTGTAGAGGGTTTTTGTTTTTTGTTGTTTGGCTCAGGTGCCTGGCGATAATGCGCCCTTTTGTTTCGGACTGGTATTGTATTCAGGGCCAGATTGTCCTAGAATTTAGTTTCAGTTTTCCGAACGCTTTCTGTCGCACAGTACTTTCGTACTATGGATGTCAAGTCGGCGAAGCGTGTAATTTCGCGGCGACTTATGGCGTTGAGGATTCCGATGTCCGTGCAGTTGTTACAGAAGAATGAAATTGCATCTTTATGACGGCAGTCCTTTATCCTGTTCATAACCAGGAGGAATCTGGCCCAGTAGTGGTGTACTGTTTCCCCGGGCTCTTGCCATATTTGGGATAGATCCCTTATATTTGGGTGGGAGGGTGGATTTAAATCTGAAACCTCACCCGATATAGGATTCAGGGGCCAAGAAATTTCCGAATTCGGAAGCTTGTTTTCTTGGACATTATTCAATGAATCAGGCCTACTGCCTGACTTTAGGTTCAGGGCTTGGGCAACATCCTCCCCTCCGCGGGTGTCCGGCTTGGAGGGGTCGGGAATCCAGACACATCTGGTCCTTAGGATGGGCGAAGATTCGCCGCATTGTTCTTCCACCACTTCGACGTGGTGGGTGACCTGGGGAGAGTCGATCTCTCTCTGATCGGGTTTAAGCCCAATCTGGCCGTAATCTATAGCGACTCCCAGGGCGGCGATGCGATCCAAGAGCTCATTTAGGGAAGAGAGCTCCATCGGATCTAACTGCTCGGCAAGTTCCAAGCTGATGTGGAGATTGCTTTCGATGGCCCGAGAGGTCATCGTCGGCGCGGCGGCCGAACAGGCGGTCATCAAAAAACTGCCTAGCCGGAGAGTTTGGCCGACAGCCAAAGCTCCTTTAGCAACAGCGCCGTCTTTAAAGACGGGGTGCGGCATCCTTCCTGACGGTGACGACACAGAGGAACTCTCAATGAAAGCACCAATGTCGGTGTCAAAACCGGCGGATCTCGGGTAGGGGGTCCCGAACTGTGCGTCTAGGCGGATGGTAACAGGAGACAAGGGACACGATGTTTTTACCCAGGTTCAGGCCCTCTCGATGGAGGTAAAACCCTACTCCTGCTTGATTAATATTGATGATATGGGTAGTACAAGAGTGGATCTACCACGAGATCAGAGAGGCTAAACCCTAGAAGCTAGCCTATGGTATGATTGTTGTTTGTCCTACGGACTAAAACTCTCCGGTTTATATAGACACCGGAGAGGGCTAGGGTTACACAGAGTCGGTTACAATGGGAGGAGATCTTCATATCGTATCGCCAGGCTTGCCTTCCATGCCAAGGAAAGTCCCATCCGGACACGGGACGGAGTCTTCAATCTTGTATCTTCATAGTCCGGGAGTCCGGCCAAAGGTCATAGTCCGACCATCCGGACACCCCCTAATCCAAGACTCCCTCACCTCCCCTCGCCCCTCTATTTATAGGAAAGGGGGAAGGGGCCGGCCCCCTCTAGATGAGATATAGAGGGGGGCAAGGGGAGGGAGCTTGCCCCCCAAGCAAGGGGGGCGCCCCCTTTAGGGTTTCCCCCCCAACCCTAGGCGCATGGGCCCAAGGGGGGATGCGCCCAGCCCTCCAAGGGCTGGTTCCCTTCCCTCTACGGCCCATGAGGCCCTCCGAGAGAGGTGGCCCCTCCCGGTGGACCCCGGGAACCCCTCCGGTGGCCCCGGTACAATACCGGTATGCCCCCAAACTTTTCCGGTGACCGTATGACAACTTCTCATATATAAATCTTCACCTCCAAACCATTCCGGAACTCCTCATGACGTTTGGGATCTCATCTGGGACTCCAAACAACATTCGGTAATCACATACAAGTCTTCCTAATAACCCTAGCGTCATCGAACCTTAAGTGTGTAGACCCTACGGGTTCGGGAATCAAGTAGACATGACCAAGACAACTCTCCGGCCAATAACCAACAACGGGATCTGGATACCCATGTTGGCTCCCACATGTTCCACGATGATCTCATTGGATGAACCACGATGTCGAGGATTCAAGTAATCCCGTATGCAGTTCCCTTTGTCAATCGGTACGTTACTTGCCCGAGATTCGATCGTCGGTATCCCAATACCTCGTTCAATCTCGTTACCGGCAAGTCACTTTGCACGTTACAAAATGCATGATCCCGTGACTAACCACTTAGTCACATTGAGCTCATTATGATGATGCATTACCTAGTGGGCTCAGCAATACCTCTCCGTCATACGGAGTGACAAATTCCAGTCTCGATTCATGCCAACCCAACAGACACTTTCGGAGATACCTGCAGTGCACCTTTATTGTCACCCAGTTACGTTGTGACGTTTGGTACACCCAAAGCACTCCTACGGTATCCGGGAGTTACACAATCTCATCGTCTAAGGAGCTGATACATGACATTAGAAAAGCTTTAGCAAACGAACTACACGATCTTGTGCTATGCTTAGGATTGGGTCTTGTCCATCACATCATTCTCCTAATGATGTGATCCCGTTATCAATGACATCCAGTGTCCATAGTTAGGAAACCATGACCATCTGTTGATCAATGATCTAGTCAACTAGAGGCTCACTAGGGACATGTTATGGTCTATGTATTCACACATGTATCACGGTTTCCGGTTAATACAATTATAGCATGAACAATAGACAATTATCATGAACAAGGAAATATAATAATAATCATTTTAGTATTGCCTCTAGGGCATATTTCCAACAGTCTCCCACTTGCACTAGAGTCAATAATCTAGTTACACTGTGATGAATCAAACACCCATAGAGTTCTGGTGTTGATCATGTTTTGCTCGCGGAAGAGGCTTAGTCAACGGATCTGCGACATTCAGATCCGTATGCACTTTGCAAATATCTATGTCTCCATCTTGAACATTTTCATGAATGGAGTTGAAGTGACGCTTGATGTGCCTAGTATTCTTGTGAAACCTGGGCTCCTTGGCAAGGGCAATAGCTCCAGTGTTGTCACAGAAGAGAGTGATCGGCCCCGGCGCATTGGGAATAACTCCTAGGTCGGTGATGAACTCCTTCATCCAGATTGCTTCATGCGCTGCCTCCGAGGCTGCCATGTACTCTGCTTCACATGTAGATCCTGCCATGATGCTTTGCTTGCTGCTGCACCAGCTTACCGCCCCACCATTCAAAATATACACGTATCCGGTTTGTGACTTGGAGTCATCCAGATCTGTGTCGAAGCTAGCATCGACGTAACCCTTTACGACGAGCTCTTCGTCACCTCCACAAATGAGAAACATATCCTTAGTCCTTTTCAGGTACTTCAGGATATTCTTGACCGCTGCCCAGTGTTCCATGTCGGGATTACTTTGGTATCTTGCAACCAAACTTACGGCAAGGTTTACGTCGGGTCTGGTACATAGCATGGCATACATAATAGACCCTATGGCCAAGGCATAGGGGATGACACTCATCTTTTCTTTATCTTCTGCCGTGGTCGGGGATTGAGCCGAGCTCAATTTCACACCTTGCAACACAGGCAAGAACCCCTTCTTGGACTGATCCATATTGAACTTCTTCAATATCTTGTCAAGGTATGTGCTTTGTGAAAGACCTTTGAGGCGTCTCAATCTATCTCTATAGATCTTGATGCCTAATATATAAGCAACTTCTCCAAGGTCCTTCATTGAAAAACACTTATTCAAGCAGGCCTTTATGTTGTCCAAAAGTTCTATATCATTTTCCATCAAAAGTATGTCATCCACATATAATATGAGAAATGCTACAGAGCTCCCACTCACTTTCTTGTAAACGTAGGCTTCTCCATAAGTCTGCATAAACCCAAAAGCTTTCATCATCTCATCAAAGCGAATGTTCCAACTCCAAGATGCTTGCACCAGCCCATAGATGGATCGCTGGAGCTTGCATACCTTGTTAACATTCTTAGGATCGACAAAACCTTCCGGCTGCATCATATACAATTCTTCCTTAAGATAGCCGTTAAGGAATGCCATTTTGACGTCCATTTGCCATATCTCATAATCATAGTATGCGGCAATTGCTAACATGATTCGAACGGACTTCAGCTTCTCTACGGGAGAGAAAGTCTCGTCGTAGTCAACCCCTTGAACTTGTCGATAACCCTTAGCGACAAGTCGAGCCTTATAGATGGTAACATTACCATCCGCATCCGTCTTCTTCTTAAAGATCCATTTGTTTTCTATCGCTCGCCGATCATCGGGCAAGTCTGTCAAAGTCCATACTTTGTTTTCATACATGGATCCTATCTCGGATTGCATGGCTTCAAGCCATTTGTTGGAATCTGGGTCCACCATCGCTTCTTCATAGTTTGAAGGTTCACCGTTATCTAACAACATGATTTCCAGGACAGGGTTGCCATACCATTCTGGTGTGGAACGTATCCTTGTGTACCTATGAAGTTTAGTAGTAACTTGATCCTAAGTACCTTGATCATCATCATTAACTTCCTCTCTAGTCGGTGCAGGCACCACAAGAACATCTTCCTGAGCTGCGCTACTTACCGGTTCAAGAGATAGTACTTCATCAAGTTCCACCTTCCTCCCACTTACTTCTTTTGAGAGAAACTCTTTCTCCAGAAAGGACCCATTCTTGGCAACAAAGATCTTGCCTTCAGATCTGAGGTAGAAGTTATACCCAATGGTTTCCTTAGGGTATCCTATGAAGACGCATTTTTTCGACTTGGGTTCGAGCTTTTCAGGTTGAAGTTTCTTGACATAAGCATCGCATCCCCAAACTTTTAGAAACGACAGCTCAGGTTTCTTTCCAAACCATAATTCATACGGTGTCGTCTCAACGGATTTAGACGGTGCCCTATTTAAAGTGAATGTAGCTGTCTCTAAAGCGTATCCCCAAAATGATAGCGGTAAATTGGTAAGAGACATCATAGACCGCACCATATCCAATAGAGTGCGATTACGACGTTCAGACACACCGTTACGCTGAGGTGTTCCAGGCGGCATGAGTTGTGAAACAATTCCACATTTCCTTAAGTGCGTACCAAACTCATGACTTAAATATTCTCCCCACGATCTAATTGTAAGAACTTTATTTTTCTGTCACGTTGATTCTCTACCTCATTCTGAAATTCCTTGAACTTTTCAAAGGTCTCAGACTTGTGTTTCATTAAGTAGACATACCCATATCTACTTAAGTCATCAGTGAGGGTGAGAACATAACGATAGCCACCCGAGCCTCAACGCTCATTGGACCGCACACATCAGTATGTATAATTTCCAATAAGTTGGTTGCTCGCTCAATTGTTCCAGAGAACAGAGTCTTGCTCATTTTGCCCATGAGGCATGGTTCGCACGTGTCAAATGATTTGAAATCAAGAGACTCCCAAAGTCCATCTGCATGGAGCTTCTTCATGCGTTTGACACCAATGTGACCAAGGCTGCAGTGCCACAGATATGTGGGACTATCATTATCAATCTTACATCTTTTGGTATTCACACTATAAATATGTGTAACATCACGTTCAAGATTCATTAAGAATAAACCATTAACCAGCGGGGCATGACCATAAAACATATCTCTCATATAAATAGAACAACCATTATTCTCGGATTTAAATGAGTAGCCATCTCGTATTAAACGAGATCCAGATACAATGTTCATGCTCAAAGCTGGCACTAAATAACAATTGTTGAGGTTTAAAACTAATCCCGTAGGTAAGTGTAGAGGAAGCATGCCGACGGCGATCATATCGACCTTGGAACCATTCCTGACGCGCATCCTCACCTCGTCCTTCGCCAGTCTCCGCTTATTCCGCAGCTCCTATTTTGAGTTACAAATATGAGCAACCGCACCGGTATCAAATACCCAGGAGCTACTATGAGCACTGGTAAGGTACACATCAATAACATGTATATCACATATACATTTTGTGTTTTCGGCCTTCTTATCCGCTAAGTACTTGGGGCAGTTCTGCTTCCAGTGTCCGTTCCCCTTGCAATAAAAGCACTCATTCTCAGGTTTGGGTCCGTGCTTTGGCTTCTTCCCGGCAACTGGCTTACCGGGCGCGGCAAATCCCTTGTCGTCCTTCTTGAAGTTCTTCTTACCCTTGCCTTTCTTGAAACTAGTGGTTTTATTGACCATTAACACTTGATGTTCCTTTTTGATTTCTACCTCCGCTGATTTCAGCATTGAAAATACCTCAGGAATGGTTTTCACCATACCCTTCATATTGTAGTTCATCACGAAGCTCTTGTAGCTAGGTGGGAGCGACTGAAGGATTCTGTCAATGACCGCCTCATCTGGGAGGTTAATGTCCAAATGGGACAAGCGGTTGTGCAACCCAGACATTTTGAGTATGTGCTCGCTGACAGAACTATTTTCCTCCATCTTACAACTGTAGAACTTGTCGGAGACTTCATATCTCTCGACCCGGACATGAGCTTGGAAAACCATTTTTAGCTCTTGGAACATCTCATATGCTCCGTGCTGCTCAAATCGCTTTTGGAGCCCCAGTTCTAAGCTGTAAAGCATGCCGCACTGAACGAGGGAGTAATCATCAACACGCGACTGCCAAGCGTTCATAACGTCTTGGTTCGCTGGGACCGGTGCTTCACCTAGCGGTGCTTCTAGGACATATGCTTTCTTGGCAGCTATGAGGATGATCCTTAGTTTCCGGACCCAGTCCGTATAGTTGCTACCATCGTATTTCAGCTTGGTTTTCTCTAGGAACGCGTTGAAGTGGAGGTTGACATGAGCATGGGCCATTTGATCTATAAGACATTTTGCAAAAGTTTTAGACTAAGTTCATGATAATTAAGTTCATCTTAATCAAATTATTTAATGAACTCCCACTCAGATAGACATCCCTCTAGTCATCTAAGTGATACATGATCCGAGTCAACTAGGCCGTGTCCGATCATCACGTGAGACGGACTAGTCATCATCGGTGAACATCTTCATGTTGATCGTATCTTCTATACGACTCATGTTCGACCTTTCGGTCTCTTGTGTTCCGAGGCCATGTCTGTACATGCTACGCTCGTCAAGTCAACCTAAGTGTTTTGCATGTGTAAATCTGGCTTACACCCGTTGTATGTGAACATTAGAATCTATCACACCCGATCATCACGTGGTGCTTCAAAGCAACAAACTTTCACAATGGCGCACAGTTAGGGGAAACACTTTCTTGAAATTATTATGAGGGATCATCTTATTTACTACCATCATTCTAAGCAAATAAGATGCAAAAACATGATAAACATCACATGCAATCAAATAGTGACATGATATGGCCAATATCATTTTGCTCCTTTGATCTCCATCTTTGGGGCGCCATGATCATCATCGTCACCGGCATGACACCATGATCTCCATCATCATGATCTCCATCATCGTGTCTACATGAAGTTGTCTCGCCAACTAATACTTCTACTACTATGGCTAACGGTTTAGCAAAGAAGTAAAGTAATTACATGGCATTATTTAGTGACACGCAGGTCATACAATAAATAAAGACAACTCCTATGGCTCCTGCCGGTTGTCATACTCATCGACATGCAAGTCGTGATTCCTATAACAAGAACATGATCAATCTCATACATCACATATATTTCATTCATCACATCCTTTTTGGCCATATCACATCACAAGGCATATGCTGCAAAAACAAGTTAGACGTCCTCTAATTGTTGTTGCATGTTTTTACGTGGCTGCTATAGGGTTCTAGCAAGAACGTTTCTTACCTACGCCAAAACCACAACGTGATATGCCAATTTCTATTTACCCTTCATAACGACCCTTTTCATCAAATCTGATCCGACTAAGGTGGGAGAGACAGACACCCGCTAGCCACCTTATGCAACTAGTGCATGTCAGTCGGTGGAACCTGTCTCACGTAAGTGTACGTGTAAGGTCGGTCCAGGCCGCTTCATCCCACGACGCCGCCGAAACAAGATAAGACTAGTAGTGGCAAGTAAATTGACAAAATCTACGCCCACAACAAAATTGTGTTCTACTCGTGCATAGAAACTACGCATAAACCTAGATCATGATGCCACTGTTGGTGATCGTTACAGAAAATAAAAATTTTCTATGCATCACCAAGATGAATCTATGGAGAAACTAGCAATGAGAGAGAGGGGAGTGCATCTTCATACCCTTGAAGACCGCAAGACGGAAGTGTTGCAAGAACGCAGATGAGGGAGTCGTACTCGAAGCGATTCAGATCGCGGTGGATTCCGATCTTAGCGCCGAACAACGACACCTCCGCATTCAACACACGTGCAGCCCGGTGACGTCTCCCGCACCTTGATCCAGCAAGGAGGAGGGAGAGGTTGAGGAAGAGGGGCTCCAACAGCAGCACGACGGTGTGGTGGTGAAGGAGTGGCAGTACTCCGGCAGGGCTTCGCCAAGCTCTTGTGGAGGAGGAGAGGTGCTGGGGAGGCGAGGGGTTGCACCTTGGATGTGGTGCTGCAGCCCTCCCCTCGCCCCTCTATTTATAGGAGAAGGGGGAAGGGGGCCGGCCCCCTCTAGATGAGATCTAGAGAGTGTGCGGCGGCCAAGGGGAGGGGGCTTGCCCCCCAAGCAAGGGGGGCGCCCCCTTTAGGGTCCTCCCCCCAACCCTAGGCGCATGGGCCTAAGGGGGGATGCGACCAGCCCTCCAAGGGTTGGTTCCCTTCCCTCTACGGTCCATGAGGCCCTCCAAGAGAGGTGGCCCCTCCCGGTGGACCCCCGGAACCCCTCCGATGGCCCCGGTACAATACCGGTATGCCCCCAAACTTTTCCGGTGACCGTATGACAACTTCCCATATATAAATCTTCACCTCTAGACCATTCCGGAACTCCTCGTGACCTCCGGGATCTCATCCGGGACTCCGAACAACATTCTTTAATCACATACAAGTCTTCCTAATAACCCTAGAGTTATCGAACCTTAAGTGTGTAGACCCTACGGGTTCAGGAATCAAGCAGACATGACCGAGACAGCTCTCCAGCCAATAACCAATAGCAGGATCTGGATACCCATGTTAGCTCCCACATGTTCCATGATGATCTCATTGGATGAACCACAATGACGAGGATTCAAGTAATCATGTATGCAGTTCCCTTTGTCAATCGGTATGTTACTTGCCCGAGATTCGTCGGTATCCCAATACCTCGCTCAATCTCGTTACCGGCAAGTCACTTTACTCGTTACATAATGCATGAACCGTGACTAACCACTTAGTCACATTGAGCTCATTATGATGATGCATTACCGAGTGGGCCCAGAGATACCTCTCCATCATACGGAGTGACAAATTCCAGTCTCGATTCGTGCCAACCCAACAGACACTTTCGGAGATACCTGCAGTGCACCTTTATAGTCACCCAGTTACGTTGTGACGTTTGGTACACCCAAAGCACTCCTATGGTATCCGGGAGTTACACAATCTAATGGTCTAAGGAACTGATACTTGACATTAGAAAAGCTTTAGCAAACGAACTACACGATCTTGTGCTATGCTTAGGATTGGGTCTTGTCCATCACATCATTCTCCTAATGATGTGATCCCGTTACAATGACATCCAATGTCCATAGTCAGGAAACCATGACCATCTGTTCATCAACGAGCTAGTCAACTAGAGGCTCGCTAGGGACATGTTATGGTCTATGTATTCACACATGTATCACGGTTTCCGGTTAATACAATTATAGCATGAACAATAGACAATTATCATGAACAAGGAAATATAATAATAATCAGTTTATTATTGCCTCTAGGGAATAGTTCCAACAAAAAATTATATAGGAGCGAATAAAATAATGTGCACACGGTTAGAAAGAAAATACTGTGCACACGGTTAGTGTGCGATGAAAAAAGAAAACAGACGGTTCTTTGACGTGAAACGTTTGCGATGCCCTTCGGACGCACACACGTTTTCGTCTCATATGCATGTGCGATTCATGGTAATACGGCAAATGTTTCAAACCAATGTGCGTGTGTGATAGGAATACCAATGGCACACAGTTACGAAAATGTACACGTTGGCGTTAGTAGAGGCACTGCACACATTTTACATTCTTGAACCGTGTGCAATAACATACCTATCACAAATATGTCAGCAAATTAAATGTTGATGTCCACCTTTTTCACATGACTATAGTGGCCTAATCGTTTGGGATGTACATAAGAACGGAAACGTACTCCTTGGATTGACTGTGTGTGATATACATACGAACGGAAATGTTTTTCTGGGATTCACCGTGTGGGATGTACATACGAATGGAAACAATTGGGTTTCCATGCCTCGCCCGATTGCACACGAGCCATCTTGTGTGCCAGGAGGGCCTATCCCCGACGATTTCTGGGTCATGTGGGAAGGACCCCCCTATCGCCCACACTCACTTGGCGACTGTTCCAAATGTTGTCGCGAAAAGGGGTTTAAAACCGTTTGTATAGCACTGACGTGTACCAGTGCCATAGACACATACCTAACCCCACATAGAACTCTCACATAGACCACGGGTTCATACACAAAGCGTAATGGACAATGCTTACCATACCATGAGATCACTTGATCCCACTTGTTACATCTTCTATGCTTTGTGTGTCGATCAACTTGAATCACTCTTTGTACATAGTCTTGATCAACCTTGAATATTTCCAACTCTCTCCATTAAGATGATGTCTTGAAGGTAAACATGAATGTTCACACAATCTTCTTCTTCAAGACATGCTTGCAATAAGCTCAACTCACACATGAATAATCTTTGGATAAATCCGTAATAGCACCTTGGTCAACACATAAACTCCTTGAAACCACACATGGACTTCAAGAAAAACCTATGAACAAATCCTTCAAATATAGCTCAAGGCAACCATTAGTTCATAGAGAATGTCATCAATTACCAAAACCAAACATGGGGCACCACATGTCCTTTCACCCAGCACTTCATCTCTCCCCTATGGCTGCCGCAACTGCTCATACGCACCAGAGGGTCGCTGACCGCCGCTCCTTGTCTCTGATGTTCCTCCTCTCATCGGCCCCGCCACACAGGAGGTTTGCCGACCTATGCTCCTTCCCTTTGTTGTGCCTCCTATCAGCTGCCCTCCCATGCCGGAGGGTCGGGACTGTTGTTCCTCCTCTCAGCCACCCATCGCACCGAAGGGCCGCAGCTATTGTTCCCCCTCTCAACCGCCCTAGCGCACCGGGGGGTTGCAACCACCGTTTCTCCTCTCAAGCGCCCCACCCATTGTTGACCCCGACCCCCAGTCCTCTTACAACCGCACCCGCCACCGAACCCCTCTAATCGACCCGCCCCGCCTCTCCTTAGGTGCAGTTTGCAGTCCACCGCCAGCCGATTCTCCACCCGACAAAGGCCACGCCCCCGATGCCCGCCAACTCTCCGGTCGGCAGAGGCCACACACCCAAACGCTTGTTGGCCCGGGGTTGCTGATTGTTGATGTTGACGCCTATTGCTCCACATCACGCCCTTAGGTTGCTGGCTGCTGCCAACACCAACGTCGTCTGCCGATCTCGAATTCATTCCCATGAGATACCTTATTTTCTCTTTTTTCTCCATCCCTACAAAATTTAGTACAAGATTGTGCAAATATTTGCAGCTGAGACATGTAAATCTATTTGAGAAAAATAATAATGCCATCGACAATTGTTCTGCACAATGCCTCTCAGTTCAGGCAAATTATCTGTGTTTTGTGCAATATTTTGATGTTGTTCTATTCAATTTGTTTGCGCATTTTCATACAACCTCTATTTCACTACATATATTCAATTAGAAATTCCTGAAACAATTTAATAAGGCTACAAAGTGAAAGTACTATTTGAGAAAATTGCAATATGTACTCATTTCTTATATCTAGAAATGAAGTAAACATTGGCTTCTGACATGGTACTAGCTGACGATAATTTCACTACCATAGTTGCTGCAGTTGGTGAAGAAAGATCTGTTTACAACAACATGAAAGCTAACATATGGTTTGTGCACTGAGAGCCTTGCTCCCACTTCCCATTGGTAGTTTTGTGGTTGCTTGCTTGCATTTGTTGTACTGGTTCTATATGACTTGCTAAAGTTGATGTTCCTGAATTGAAAATTATTGCATGATTGGTACTTGGTAGGAGCTAGGGCCCTACCGGGTCTTGGCCGGAGATTGTATGGGACGATGGAGGCTGGCAAGGGCGTGAGCACGGTGGCCGGCGCGAGGGCACCGTCATGCATGGGAGAGGAGGCGGCGGCGATGGAAGAGAGGCGGCTAGATTTAGGGTTCCGGCTCCTCAGGGAGCCAGGCAATAGAATATGTCTTATTGCTTAATTCCAAAAGGTTGTCTTACAACTGTTTATATAATCTTGATGCTAATAAAAATAAGATAACTTGGGCTAAGCCCCTAACTAAACGCTCCCATTGGGCCTCCTCCGGCTATAAGTGACGCCGGTCATAACATCTCTCCCCGCCTGCGCAAACAGCTCGTCGTTGAGCTGGAAGTCTGGAAAGTGTTGGCGGAACTCGTCAAGCTGCTCCCAAGTAGCGTCCTCCTCTGGAAGGCCTTGCCACTGGATCAACAAGTGCCACACCTCGTGGCGCTACTGAACTTGCAACACCTTCACCGGTCCTAGAAGAAGGCGACCGTCGGAGGTTGGAGGAAGCACCGGCGTGGTCTCCGGCGGGTCCCCACGGATGGGCATTAGCAACCCCACATGGAATACGTCATGGATGCGGGCACCGGCCGGAAGCTGAAGGTGGTAGGCCATCTATCCGATGCGCTCCAGGACAGAAAATGGCCTGACATAGCGAGGACCCAGCTTGCGCTTCGTGCGTGGGTCGAGGGACTGTGTGGAGCGGTGAAGGAGGTGCAACCACACCCAGTCGGCCACCGCGAACTCCGCCACACGGTGGTGGGCATCGTAGTAGTGCTTGGACAACTGCTGGGCCTGTAGAAGTCACTGGCGCACCTCCACAAGCATCTCATCTCGACTGCAAAGAAGGTTGCCAGCCGCCTCCGTCCTCACCGTCTCGGGATCAACCGGAAGAATGGGCGGGGGCGGGCGGCCATAGACCACCTCAAAGGGCGTGGCGCGCACGGCGGAGTGGTATGAAGTGTTGTAGCAGTACTCCGCACATGTGAGCCAGTCCACCCAAGCCCGGGGACGATCACCTGTAAGACAACGCAAATACATGGCAATCACCTTCGTGCCGGATCACGGCGACCTCTATCACCGGGTTCTGCTGCTGGCACACTCGGCCGGCCACGAGGGTGTGCAGAAGACCCTCCATCGTGTCCGCACCGATTTCTACATCCCCGGTGATCGGGCCCTGGTCCGGGACTTGGTGCGGTATTGTGTTACGTGCCAGCGTTACAAGATGGAGACATTGCACCCGGCTAGGCTGCTACAGCCCTTGGAGGTGCCCTCTCAGGTCTGGGCCGATATCTCCATGGACTTCATCGAGGGCCTCCCCAAGGTGTGCAGAATTTCCATCATCCTCACAGTGGTCGATCGCTTCTCTGAGTACGGTCACTTCATCGCGCTCGAACATCCCTACAGGAGAGCGAAGGAGGGCCCCGAGCGGATGCAGAGAGCCACCTCGTCGGAGTCGTCATTGTCTATGTCGTGGTCGGCGTCGCGGTGGGACAGGGCGTCGGCCACGGTGTTAAGACGGCCTGAATGATACTCGACAGTGAAGTCGAAGCCAAAGAGCTTGCTGATCCACTGGTGCTGCGGCACAGTGGATAGCCTCTGGTCCAATAAGAACTTGAGGTTGTAGTGATCCGTGTGAATATGCAACGGCTTCCCCCAAAGTTATGGCCGCCAATGGCGCACGGCCTACACCAAGCCGGTGAACTCCCGCTCATAGGCTGCAAGCTCCTGATGGCGCGCGGTGAAAGGCCTATTGAAGAACACAACCGGCCCATCGCCCTGATGAAGGACGACGCCGAACCCCACACCGGAGGTGTCGCAGTCCACCATGAACGGTCGGTCGAAGTCAGGCATCTCGAGGACGGGACCCGTCGTGAGGGCCCGCTTCAGGGCCTCGAACGCCTCAGTTGAAGGAAATATGCCCTAGAGGAAATAATAAAATTATTATTTATATTTCCTTATATCATACTAAATGTTTCTTATTCATGCTAGAATTGTATTAACCCGAAACTTAGTACATGTGTGAATACATACACAAAACATAGTGTCCCTAGTATGCCTCAACTAGACTAGCTCGTTAATCAAAAATGGTTATGTTTCCTAACCATGGACATGTGTTGTCATTTAATAAACGGGGTCACATCATTAGAGAATGATGTGATGGACAAGACCCATCCGTTAGCTTAGCATTATGATCATTACAGTTTTATTGCTACTGCTTCCTTCATGACTTATACATGTTCCTCTGACTATGAGATTATGCAACCCCCGAATATCGGAGGAACACCTTGTGTGCTATCAAACATCACAACGTAACTGGGTCATTATAAAGATGCTCTATAGGTGTCTACGAAGGTGTTTGTTGGGTTGGCATAAATCAAGATTAGGATTTGTCACTCCGTATATCGGAGAGGTATCTCTGGGCCCTCTCGGTAATGCTCATCACTGTAAGCCTTGCAAGTGATGTTGCTTGAAGCTTGCTATGTCTTGAGCTAGCGTTGGTTTTCCCCAAAGAGGAGAGGGTGATGCAGCAAAGTGTAGCGTAAGTATTTCCCTCAGTTTTGAGAACCAAGGTATCAATCCAGTAGGAGGCTCCTCAAAAGTCCCACGCACCTACACAAACAAACTGAGAACTCGCAACCAACGAAATAAAGGGGTTGTCAATCCCTTCACGGTCACTTACAAAAGTGAAATCTGATAGAGATAGTATGATAAGATAAATATATTTTTGGTATTTTATAATATAGATGTAGAAAATAAAGATGCAAATAAAAGTAGATTGAAAGCAAATATGATAAGAGATAGACCCGGGGGCCATAGGTTTCACTAGAGGCTTCTCTCGAGATAGCATAAGTATTACGGTGGGTGAACAAATTACTGTCGAGCAATTGATAGAAAAGCGAATAATTATGACGTTATCTAAGCATGATCATGTATATAGGCATCATCTCCATAACAAGTAGACCGACTCCTGCATGCATCTACTACTATTACTCCACACATCGACCGACTCCTGCCTGCATCTAGAGTATTAAGTTCATAAGAACAGAGCAACGCATTAAGCAAGATGACATGATGTAGAGGGATAAACTCATGCAATATGATATAAACCCCATCTTGTTATCCTCGATGGCAACAATACAATACGTGTCTTGCAACCCTTTCTGTCACTGGGTAAGATCACCGCAAGATTGAACCCAAAGCCAAACACTTCTCCCATGGCAAGAAAGATCAATCTAGTAGGCCAAACCAAACTGATAATTCGAAGAGACTTGTAAAGATAACTCAATCATACATAAAAGAATTCAGAGAAGATTCCAATATTATTCATAGATAAACTTGATCATAAACCCACAATTCATCGGATCTCGACAAACACACCGCAAAAAGAGATTACATCGAATAGATCTCCACAAGAGAGGGGGAGAACATTGTATTGAGATCCAAAAAGAGAGAAGAAGCCATCTAGCTAATAACTATGGACCTGTAGGTCTGTGGTAAACTACTCACAACTCATCGGAGAGGCTATGGTGTTGATGTAGAAGCCCTCCGTGATCGATTCCCCCTCCGACAGAGTGCCGGCGAAGGCTCCAAGATGGGATCTCGTGGATACAGAAGGTTACGGCAGTGGAAAATGTGTTTCGTGGTGCTCCTGGATGTTTTCGGGGTCCGTGGACATATATAGGAGGAAGAAGTATGTCGATGGATGCCCGAGGGGCCCACGAGATAGGGGCGCGCCTTATGGGGGGGCGCCCTCCTATCTCGTGGGGCCCTCAGAGGTTTCTTGACTTGCACTCCAGGCTCTCTGGATCAGATTTGTTCCAAAAATAACGCTCCCAAAGGTTTCATTCCGTTTGGTCTCCGTTTGATATTCCTTTTCTTCGAAATACTGAAATAGGCAAAAAAACAGCAATATGGGCTGGGCCTCCGGTTAGTAGGTTAGTCCCAAAAATGATATAAATGTGTAGAATAAAGCCCATAAAATCCAAAAGGGGTAATATAATAGCATGGAACAATCAAAAATTATAGATACGTTGGAGACGTACCAAGCATCCCCAAGCTTAATTCCTGCTCGTCCTCGAGTAGGTAAATGATAAAAAGAGAATTTTTGATGTGGAATGCTACCTAGCATAATTCTTAATGTAATTTTCTTTCATTGTGGCATGAATGTTCAGATCCAAATAATACAAAATAAAAGTTCATAAAGACATAAGAAATAGTAATACTTCAAGCATACTAATCAAGGTAATCATGTCTTCTCAAAATAACATGGCTAAAGAAAGTTATCCCTACAAAATCATATAGTCTGGCTATTGCTCTATCTTCATCACACAAAGTATTTAATCATGCACAACCCCGATGACGATCCAAGCAATTGTTTCATACTTTAATAATCTCAAACTCTTTCAACTTTCATGTAATACATGAGCGTGAGCCATGGACATAGCACTATATGTGGAATAGAATGGTGGTTGTGGAGAAGACAAAAAGGAGAAGATAGTCTCACATCAACTAGGCGTATCAACGGACTATGGAGATGCCCATTAATAGATATCAATGTGAGTGAGTAGGGATTGCCATGCAACGGGTGCACTAAAGCAATAAATATATGAAAGCTCAACAAAAGAAACTAAGTGGGTGTGCATCCAACTCGCTTGCTCACGAAGACCTAGGGCACTTTTGAGGAAGCCCATCATTGGAATATACAAGCCAAGTTCTATAATGAAACATTCCCACTAGTATATGAAAGTGACAACATATGAGACTCTCTATCATGAAGATCATGGTGCTATTTTGAAGCACAAGTGTGGAAAAAGAGATAGTAGCATTGTCCCTTCTCTCTTTTTCTCTCATTTTATTTTTTTTCTTTTTCTTTCTCTCTTTTTTTTCTTTCTTTGGCCTTTCCCTTTTTTTCTTTTTGGCCTTTCTCTTTTTTTCTCTTTTCTTTTTTTTTCTTTTTGTAAAGTCCGAATTATCATCCCGACTTGTGGGGGAATCATAGCCTTCATCATCCTTTCCTCACGAGGACAATGCTCTAATAATGAAGATCATCACACTTTTATGGATTTACAACTCAAAGCTAGAACAAAATATGACTCTATATGAATGCCTCCGGTGGTGTACCGGGATATGCAATGACTCAAGAGTGACATGTATGAAAATTATGAAGGTGGCCTTGCCACAAATACGATGTCAACTACATGATCATGCAAAGAGCAATATGACAAAAGTAATGTGTGTCATATGAACGGAACGGTGGAAAGTTGCATGGCAATATATCTCGGAATGGCTATGGAAATGCCATAATAGGTAGGTATGGTGGCTGTTTTGAGGAAGGAGTATGGTGGGTATATGGTACCGGCGAAAATTGTGCGGCACAAGAGAGGCTAGCAATGGTGGAAGGGTGAAAGGGTGTGTATAATCCATGGACTCAACATTAATCAAAAGAACTCACATACTTGTTGCAAAAATTTAGAAGTCATCAAAAATCAAAGCACTACGTGCATGCTCCTAGGGGGATAGATTGGTAGGAAAAGACCATCGCTCGTCCCCGACTGCCACTCATAAGGAAGACAATCAATAAATAAAATTGTGCTCCAACTTCATCACAAAGCGGTTCACCATACGTGCATGCTACGGGAATCACAAACTTTAACACAAGCGTTCTTCATAATCACCCAACTAGCAAGACTTTAATATTACTACCTCCATATCTCAAAACAATTATCAAGTATCAAGTTGATCATAGCATCCAATTCACTTCCTATGATAGTTTTTATTATACCCAACTTGGATGCTCATCATTCTAGGACCAACTTTGTAACAATAGCAAATACCATGCTGTTCTAAAAGACTCTAAAAATGGTATAAGTGAAGCATGAGAGACTAGCAATTTCTTAAAAATTAAGACACCACCGTCGTGCTCTAAAAGATATAAGTGAAGCACTAGAGCAAAAACTATCAAACTCAAAAGATATAATTGAAGCACATAGAGTATTCTAGCAAATTCTAATCAAATAGGCTTCTCCCAAAAGGTGTGTTACAGCAAGGATGATTGTAGTAAATTAACAAGCAAAGACTAATATAATACATGACGCTCCAAGCAAAACACATATCATGTGGTGAATAAAAATATAGCTCCAAGTAAAGTTACCAATGAACGAAGACGAAAGAGGGGATGCCTTCCCGGGGCATCCCCAAGCTTAGGCTTTTTGATACTCTTGAATATCTTGGGGTTCCATGGTAATCCCCAAGCTTAGGCTCTTGCCACCATTTATTCCATAGTCCATAAAGGCTTTACCCAAAACTTGAAAACTTCACAACACAATACTCAACATGAAATCTTATAAGCTCCGTTGGTGAAAGAAAACAAAACCACCACATAAGGTACTGAAATGAACTTATTCTTTATTTATTTTGGTGTTAAACCTACTGTATTCCAACTTCCTTATGGTTCATAAGCTAATTTATTATCCATAGATGCATTGAAATAAGCAAACAACACACGAAAAACAGAATCTGTCAAAAACAGAACAGTCTGTACCAATCTGTAACTAACGCAAACTTCTGGAACTCTAAAAATCCTACCAAATAGTACGTACTGGAAAATTTGTCTATTGATCAGCAGCAAAAAGAATCAATGCAAAAGCACGTTTCTGTGATTTATTGATTTTTTTCTCGTGAGCGCAAAGTTTCTGTTTTTCAGCAGAATCAAATCAACTATCATCATAGTTTATCCTATAGGTTCTACTTGGCACAAACACTAATTAAAAGATAAAAACACATCTAAACACAGAGTAGATGCAAGATTTATTCCTAACCAGGAGCAAAAACAAAAAAAACATAAAGAAAAATTGGGTGGCCTCCAAACTAGCGCTATCGTTTAACGCCTCTAGCTAGGCATAAAAGCAAGGATAGATCTAACTAGTGCCATATTTGGCACTTGATTCATAAGTAGCACGCATGATAGATTCATCAGGTAATTTAACTTTCTTTCTTGGAAAGTTCTCCATGCCTTTCTTTAAAGGAAATTGGAATCTAATGTTCCCTTCCTTCATATCAATTATCGCACCAATCATTCTAAGGAAAGGTCTAACAAGAATAATAGGGCAAGAAAGATTGCAATCTATATCAAGAACGATAAAATCTACGGGCTCCAAATTTCTATTTGCAACAATAATAACATCATTTATCCTTCCCATAGGCTTTTTAATGGTGGAATCCGCAAGGTGCAAATTTAAAGAGCAATCATTAAGATCATGGAAACCTAGAATATCACATAAAGTTTTTGGAATCATGGAAACACTAGCACCAAAATCACACAAAGAAAAACACTCATAATCTTTAATTTTAATCTTTATAGTAGGTTCCCACTCATCATTAAATTTTCTAGGTATAAAAACTTCCAGATTCAGTTTTTCATCATAAGATTGCAACTAGGCATCAACGATATGTTTGGTAAAAGCTTTATTTTGATTATAAGCATGAGGAGAATTAACAACGGATTGCAACAAGGAAATACAACCTTTTAAAGAGCAATTATCATAATCAAATTCCTTGAAATCCGAGATAGTAGGTTCAATAGTAGAAGTTGAAGATTCTCCAATCTCTCTTTTACCAAATTTAACATCATGATCTAAAGATTCCAAATTTTTGGGACACCTTCTAGGCAAAGTTGATTCATAATCACTCCCATAATCATCAAAATTCATCTTGCAAAACATAGATCTAACCGGAGACGCATTAATAACTTTGAGATCTTCATAATTATTTTCATGTAGACTAGAAGAACACGCTTTTATAAAGCTTTATTTTTTAGCACGCAATCTAGTGGTTCTTTCCTTGCACTCGTCAATGGAGACTCTCATTAATTTGAGAGACTCATTGATATCATGCTTAGGAGAACAAAGATCCAAGTTTAAGAGAATTAACATCAAGAGAAAGTCTATCAACGTTCCTAGCCAAATCGTCAACTTTGAGCAATTTTTCTTCAAGCAAGGCATTAAAATTCTTTTGAGAAATCATAAATTCTTTCACACTATTCTCAAAATCAGAGGGCATCTTATCAAAATTATCATAAGAATTGTTGTAGGAATTTCCATAATTGTTAGAGGGATTACTAGGGAATGGTCTAGTATTAAAATTTCCTCTATAAGCATTATTTCCAAAATTATTCCTACCAACAAAATTCACATCCATAGATTCATTATTATTATCAATCAAGGAAGACAAAGGCATATCATTTGGATCAAGAGGAGTATTTTTAGTAGCAAACATCTTCATAAGTTCATCCATCTTTCCACCCAAAACATTGATTTCTTCTATAGCATCCACTTTTTTACTAGAAGATCTTTCGGTGTGCCATTGAGAATAATTAGCCATAATATTATCAAGAAATTTTGTAGCATCTCCTAACATAATTTCCATAAACGTGCCTCCCGCGGCCGAATCTAAGAGATTTCTAGAGGCAAAGTTCAAACCGGCATAAAAGTTTTGTATGATCATCCATAAATTCAAACCATGAGTAGGGCAATTACAAAGCATCAATTTCATTCTTTCCCAAGATTGGGCAACATGCTCATGATCAAGTTGTTCAAAATTCATAATATCGTTCCTAAGAGTGATGATCTTAGCGGGAGGAAAATACTTCGAGATAAAAGCATCTTTGCACTTGTTCCAAGAATCAATACTATTTTTAGGCAAATACGAAAACCAAACTTTAGCACGATCTCTAAGTGAAAACAGAAATAACTTCAATTTGACAATATTGTTATCCTTATCTTTGTTGTTTTGCATATCACACAAATCAACAAAATTGTTTAGATGAGTAGCGGCATCTTCACTAGGAAGGCCGGCAAATTGATCTTTCATAACAAGATTCAGCAAAGCAGCATTGATTTCACAAGACTCAACATCATTAAGAGGAGCAATCGGAGTACTAAGGAAATCATTATTATTGGTATTCGAGAAGTCACACAACTTGGTATTATCTTGTTCCATGGCGACAAGTAATCCAACACACAAGCGAACAGAAAAACGACAAGCAAAAAGAGAGGAGGAGATTGGGAAAGAGAGGGCGAATAAAACGAAAAGGGTGAAGTGGGGGTGAGGAAAACGAGAGGCAAATAATGTAAATGCGAGGGAGATGGGTTTGTGATGGGTACTTGGTATGTCTTGACTTGAGCAAAGACCTCCCCGGCAATGGCGCCAGAAATCCTTCTTGCTACGTCTTGAGCTAGTGTTGGTTTTCCCCAAAGAGGAGAGGGTGATGTAGCAAAGTGTAGCGTAAGTATTTCCCTCAGTTTTGAGAACCAAGGTATCAATCCAGTAGGAGGCTCCTCAAAAGTCCCATGCACCTACACAAACAAACTGAGAACTCGCAACCAACGCAATAAAGGGGTTGTCAATCCCTTCATGGTCACTTACGAAAGTGAGATCTGATAGAGATAGTATGATAAGATAAATATATTTTTGGTATTTTATAATATAGATGCAGAAAATAAAGATGCAAATAAAATTAGATTGAAAGCAAATATGATAAGAGATAGACCCGGGGGCCATAGGTTTCACTAGAGGCTTCTCTCGAGATAGCATAAGTATTATGGTGGGTGAACAAATTACTGTCGAGCAATTGATAGAAAAGCGAATAATTATGACGTTATCTAGGCATGATGATGTATATAGGCATCATCTCCATAACAAGTAGACCGACTCCTGCCTGCATCTACTACTATTACTCCACACATCGACCGACTCCTGCCTACATCAATAGTATTAAGTTCATAAGAACAGAGCAACACATTAAGCAAGATGACATGATGTAGAGGGATAAACTCATGCAATATGATATAAACCCCATCTTGTTATCCTCAATGGCAACAATACAATACGTGTCTTGCAACCCTTTCTGTCACTGGGTAAGATCACCGCAAGATTGAACCCAAAGCTAAACACTTCTCCCATGGCAAGAAAGATCAATCTAGTAGGCCAAACCAAACTGATAATTCGAAGAGACTTGTAAAGATAACTCAATCATACATAAAAGAATTCAGAGAAAATTCCAATATTATTCATAGATAAACTTGATCTTAAACCCACAATTCACCGGATCTCGACAAACACACCACAAAAAGAGATTACATCGAATAGATCTCCAGAAGAGAGGGGGAGAACATTGTATTGAGATCCAAAAAGAGAGAAGAAGCCATCTAGCTAATAACTATGGACCCGTAGGTGTGTGGTAAACTACTCACAACTCATCGGAGAGGCTATGGTGTTGATGTAGAAGCCCTCCGAGATCGATTCCCCCTCCGGCAGAGTGTCGGTGAAGGCTCCAAGATGGGATCTCGCGGATATAGAAGGTTATGGCGGTGGAAATTGTGTTTCGTGGTGCTCCTGGATGTTTTCGGGGTCAGTGGACATATATAGGAGGAAGAAGTACGTCGGTGGACGCCCGAGGGGCCCATGAGACATGGGGCACGCCCTACAGGGGGGCGCCCTACAGGGGGGCGCCCTCCTATCTCGTGGGGCCCTTGGAGTTTTCTTGACTTGCACTCCAGGCTCTCCGGATCAGATTTGTTCCAAAAATAACGCTCCCAAAGGTTTCATTCCGTTTGGACTCCGTTTGATATTCCTTTTCTTCGAAATACTGAAATAGGCAAAAAAATAGCAAAATGGGTTGGGCCTCCGGTTAGTAGGTTAGTCCCAAAAATGATATAAATGTGTAGAATAAAGCCCATAAACATCCAAAAGGGGTAATATAATAGGATGGAACAATCAAAAATTATAGATACATTGGAGATGTATCAAAGCTACGTTGGTATTTCCCCAAAGAGGAAGGGATGATGCAGCACAGCGGTGGTAGGTATTTCCCTCGGGTATGACACCAAGGTTATCGAACTAGTAGGAGAACCAAGCAACACAACGTAAACAGCCCCTGCACACAAAGAACAACACCTCCCAACCCGACGTGTTAACGTGGTTGTCAATCCCTTTTGGGGTATGACGCCTCAAGATAGGCAAAGGACGTGAGGTAAATTTGTAGATGGGATAAATAGATCACGAAACAAATAAATTGTAGCAAGGTATTTTTGTATTTTTTTGGTTTAATAGATCTGAAAATAAACGCAAGGAAAAAGTAGAACACAAGGCAATTATATGAAAAAGAAGACCCGGGGGACGTAGGTTTCACTCGTGGCTTCTCTCGAGAAAAATAGCAAATGGTGGGTGAACAAATTACTGTTGGGCAATTGACAGAACTTCAAATACTCATGATGATATCCAGGCAATGATCATTACATAGGCATCACGTCCAAGATTAGTAGACCGACTCCTGCCTGCATCTACTACTATTACTCCACACATCGACCGCTATCCAACATGCATCTAGTGTATTAAGTTCATGGAAAAATCGAGTAATGCAATAAGAACGATGACATGATGTAGACAAGATCCGTTTATCTATTGTGGCAGATATGGATCCTGTCTTTTTATCCTTAGTAGCAACGATACATACTTGTCGGTTCCCTTTGTGTCGCTGAGATCAAGCACTGTAAGATCGAACCCACTACCGGGCACCTCTTCCCATTGCAAGATAAATAGATCAAGTTGGCCAAACAAAACCCAAATATCGGAGAAGAAATACAAGGCTATAAGAGATCAAAGAACTCAAATAACTTTCATAGATATAAAAAGATATAACTGATCATAAACTTGAAGTTCATCAGATCCCAACAAACACACCGCAAAAAGGACTTACATCATATGGATCTCCAAGCGATAATTGTATTGATAATCAAGAGAGAGAGAGATGAAGCCATCTAGATACTAACTACGGACCCGAAGGTCTACAAAGAACCACTCACGCATCATCGGAGAGGCACCAATGGAAGTTGTGAACCCCTCCTTGATGGTGTCTAGGTTGGATCTTAGTGTTCTGGACTCTGCGCAGCTGGATGAAAATTTCGTCGACTCCCCTAGGCTTTCTGGAATATTGGGGTATTTATAGAGCAAAGAGTCGGCCCAGGGGGCACCCGAGGTGGGCACAACCCACCTGGGCATGCCTGGGCCTCCTGGCGCGCCCAGGTGGGTTGTCCCCTCCTCGGGACTTCCCCCAGGTGCAACCAGGGCATGTTGTGTTCCTTCTGGCCCGTAAAAAATCATCGTAAATTGGAGTGGTATTTGGACCCCTTCTAATATTGATTTCCTGCGGTGTAAAAAACATGCAGAAAACAAAAACTAGCACTTGGCACTATGTCAATAGGTTAGTACCAAAAAATGATATAAAATGACTATATAATGATTATAAAACATCCAAAATTGATAATAAAAACAGTGTGGAATGATAAAAAAAATTATAGATACGTTGGAGACGTATTAGCATCCCCAAGCTTAACTCCTACTCGTCCTCAAGTATGTAAGTGATATAACAGAATTTTTGATGTGGAGTGTTGTTTATCATGTCATATCATATTCTTTACTTTATAGCATGGACATTTGGACTTTTATGTGATTCAAAGCAATAGTCTAGTTTTGACATAATAATTTAGATACTCAAGCATATCAACAAGCAACCATGTCTTTCAAAATATCAATGCTAAAACAAGTTATCCCTAGCCCACCATGCTCAAACATTGATCCATTCATGAAACACACTCGAATATTAGCTACAGCCAATAGTTAAGTACGATCATATTGTCCCCTAGTTGGTGCTTTTATAAGAGAGGATGGAGACTCAATTTAAAAAATAAAAATTGCATAAAGTAAAAGAAAGGCCCTTCGTGAAGGGAAGTAGGGATTTGTAGAGGTGACAGAGCTCAAAGTGAACAATTAGAGATAAAAACATTTTGGGAGGAGAATCCATCCCACCAACGAAAACGACTTGGAGCATCCCAACACTTTCCATGCTAGATATATCATAGGCGGTTCCCAAACAGAAATTAATTTTTATTCCTTTTTCCACCATAACTTTCACTTTCCATGCTAACCGTATCCACGGGAGCCCTCCATACCAACACTTTCCAATGAATTTATTATTTGACAACATAAAGTAAATTCATTTTTGCATTTCGGGACTGAGCATCCCTAATACCTTTGCCTTACTCTCGTGCAATGACAAGTGAATAAACACTCATCATGAGAATAACACATCTAGCATGCAAAATATTAGCTACCCGTTACCGTTCCACGAGCGAAACAAACACACAAAAGAGAAGTTCATTTTGAAAATCAGAGATGGAACATGCAAATTTGCTTAGAATGGAAAAATAATACCGCATATAGGTAGATATAGTGGACTCATGTGGCAAAATTGGTTTAAAGGATTTTGGATGCATGGTGCAAAATGAAGGCTAGCAAAAAGATTGAGAAGCGACCAACCAAGAAACGAATAATCTCATAAGCAAGCATTAAGCATAATTAACACCGAATAATGCAAAACAAGTAGGATATAATTTTCATTGCATGATTTTTGACTTTAGTGCATGCATAGGGAATCACAAACCTTAACACCAATATTCCTACTAGCGCACAATTACTCACCAACATGACTCACATATCACATCATTATATCTCAAAACTATTACTAAGAATCAAGTTTATTTTGTCCAATGATCTTCATGACATATATTTTTTCTTTCTTTATCCTTCTTGGAAATCTATCACTTTGGGACTAATTTTCATGTGTTGCTTTTCATAAGCTCAAACAAATATAAGTGAAGATCATGAGCATAACATATTTTATTTCTCTAAAAATAATTTAAGTGAAGCAAGAGAGAATTTCTTAAAAATTTTACTAACTCTCAAATAAATCTAAGTAAAGCAAGAGATCATTTCTTCGAAAATACTGAGCACACCATGCTCAAAAAGATATAAGTGAAGCACTAGAGCAAGGCCATTGCTGATAAAAATTTAAGTGAAGCATAGAGAGCAATTCTAAAAAGTCATGACATAATTTTGGCTCTCTCAAATAGGTGTGTCCAGCAAGGATTGATGACTTAAAACACAAACTAAAACAAGAAAAGACACATATCATACAAGGCGCTCCAAGCAAAAATCATATCATGTGACGAATAAAAATATAGTCTCGAGTAAATATCGATGGTCGTTAGAAGAAAGAGGGGATGCCACTCGGGGGCATCCCCAAGCTTAGTTGGTTGCTCATTATTGATCTTGAGATGCTAGGGCATCCCCAAGCTTAGGCTCTTATATCCTTATTTCATCCATCATAAGATAACCCAAAACTTGAAAACTTCAATCACACAAAACTCAACAAAACCCTTGTGAGATTTGTCAGTAAAAGAAAGCAAACCACTACTATAAGTGCTGTGTAAAACCAATTCTTATTTCTTTTTTTATTATGTTTACTGTATTCCAACTTTTCTATGGCAAAAACTCATCTAAGAAAACCATAGAGCCATCAAAATAAGCACACAACACAAAGAAAACAGAATCTGTCAAAACAGAACAGTCTATAGTAATCTGGAACTTTTGAATACTTCTGTAACTCCAAAAACTCTACCAAATTAGTACGACAAGAAAAATTTGTATATTAATCTTCTGCAAAAACAATCAGGGCAAAATATCTTTTCTGTGATTTATTATAATTATTTTCATGAGAACAAAGTTTCTGTCTTTTTCAGCAAGATCAAACAACTATCACCCCGGAAGATCCTAAAGGCTTTACTTAGCACAAACACTAATTAAAACACAAAAAACACAATCATAACAGTAGCATAATTGTGCTAACACTCAAGAACAGAAAGAAAAAAAGCAAAAATAAATTTTATTCAGTGGGTTGCCTCCCAACAAGCGCTATCGTTTTACGCCCCTAGCTAGGCATAATATTTCAATGATGCTCACATAAAAGATAGTAATTGGAATACAAATAGAGCATCATGTAGCATATGGCAAATAAATTTAAGTCTAACATACTTCCTATGCATAGGATAGGAAAACAAATTAGCAAGACAAGCAAGATCTAGCATATGCAAGGAAGAAGAAAGAAACAATAGCAATCTCAACATGAAGAGAAGTAAGTTAGTGACATGAAGATTTCCACCACCATATTTACCTATCTCATAATAATTATATGTGGGATCGTATTCAAATTAAACAATATAGCTATCACATAACATATTTTCTACATGATCCACATGCATGCAAAGTTGACACTCTTCCAAAATAGTGGGATTAACATTAACTAAAGTCACGACCTCTCCATACCCACTTTTATCAAAAATTTCATAAGATTGAACATTCTCCAAAGTATTGGGATCTAAAGTTGACACTCTTCCAAACCCACTTTCAATATTATTGCAAACACTATTATCAATCTCATATTCATCATGGGGCTTAAATAAATTTTCAAGATCATAAGAAGAATCAGCCCAATCATGATCATTGCAATAAGTAGTGGACATAGCAAAATTAGCATCCCAAAGCTTGGGGTTTTGCATATTATTAGCACAATTTACATTAATAGAATTTATAGTAAAATCGTTGCAATCATGCTTTTCATTCAAAGAGCTATCATCAATCACTTCATAAATTTCTTCACCACAATTTTCAGATTCACGAATCTCAAGCAAAACTTCATAAAGATAATCTAGTGTACTCAAATCACTAGCAATTTGTTCATTATAACTGGATCTCCTAAAAAGATTAGCAAGTGGATGAGGTTCCATATCAAGAGATATTTAGCAAGAAAAAATGCAAGCAAATAGAAGACACATGGCACACAAGCAAACAAGAGATTTGATGAGAAAACGGCGAACGAAAAAGAGGGCGAATAAAATGGCAAATTTTGTGAAGTGGGGGAGAGGAAAACGAGAGGCAAATGGCGAATAATGTAATTGCAAGGAGATGAGATTTGTGATTAGGAACCTGGTTATGTTGAAGATCCTCCCCGGCAACGGCGCCAGAAATTCCTTTTGATGTCGCTTGAAGCTACATCGATATTTCCTCAGAGAGGAAGGGATGATTGGTACGTCCATTTTCCATCATGCTTTTATATTGATATTTATTGCATTATGGGCTGTTACTACACATTATGTCACAATACTTATGCCTTTTCTCTCTTATTTTACAAGGTTTACATGAAGAGGGAGAATGTCGGCAGCTGGAATTATGGGCTGGAAAAGGAGCAAATATTAGAGACCTATTCTACATAACTCCAAAAGTCCTGAAACTCCATGAAAGCCAGTTTTGGAATATATTAAAAATATTGGGCGAAGAAAGCACCAGAGGGGGGCCACCCACTGTCTACGAGGTTGGAGGGTGCTCCCTACCCCCTAGGCGCGCCCCCCTGCCTCGTGGGCCACCTGGCAGCCCCCCCATGCCCATCTTCTGGTATATGGTGTCTTTTGCCCTGGAAAAAATTACCAGGAAGCTTTCGGGACGAAGCGCCGCCATCTCAAGGCGGAACCTGGGCGAAACCAATCTAGGGCTCTGGCGGAGCTGTTTTGCTGGGGAAACATCCCTCTGGGAGGGGAAATCATCGCCATCATCATCACCATCGATCCTCTCATCGGGAGGGGGTCAATCTCCATCAACATCTTCACTAGCACCATCTCCTCTCAAATTCTAGTTCATCTATTGTATTCGATCTTTGTCTCAAAACCTCAGATTGGTACCTGTGGTGTAACATCCCAAATTTTCAATTTGGAATGTTATACATTAGATCATCATTGCATATCATATTTTATTGCATTTTGGCTTGATCCTAGAAATTTTACGCAACTCAAGACCCACGGAGAGAGTTGGGGATTTCGTTATTTTCATATTTGGGTTTTCTCAAATTTTGAAAATAGGATCATTTGATTTTTATTATTTTATCTTCAATTATTTCAATTATAAAAATATGAGAGAGGGAATAAAATGACTTTCCCAAAATAAAGAAATATTGAGGATTTAATAAAAAAATCAAATAAGATTTTATTTTGGAGTTTTTCGCTATTTTATTTGAGTTTAGGAAAAATGCGCGTTTTTCAAAATTGCATTTAGGCCCCAAATAAATGTTCATCTTGTCCGGCTTGATTTTAGAGGACGGGGAAATTTTATTTCGGGATTTTTGGAGTCCGTTTAGTATTTCTTTTATTTGATTTTCTGCGTGTAATTATTTATAAAAAAAGAGTTACCGACCTAACCGGGCCGTGTCCGACTAGGACTCCAGCCCGGCCGGCCCTTTAAGAGGCGAGGCCCGAGCCGCCCGAAAACCCTAGCCGCCTCGCCCGATTCGCCGCCGCCACCGCCCGATCCGCCGCCGCCGCTGCCAGCCATCGCCGCCGGTTGCCGCCCGACTCCGCCGCCGCCGCCCGCACCCCACCGCAGCCGACCCCGCGCCGCCGGAGCCCCCCCCGCCACTGGTCCCGCCATCGAGTTAGCCGTCGGATCTGCCGCCGTTTTTTTAGGGTTAACCGTCAATTTTTTTAGAACCCCGGTTTTTTTATTTAGATCCGGTTCAGTTTATTTATTTTTGGTTTAGTCCATTTTGCGGACGTTCGTCCATACGTTCGTTTAATGAACGGTTTTCGTCGTTTAGCCGCTGGCAGCGAACATTCATTCGTTAGCCCGTTCGTCCGTTTTTCCTTTTTCTCGAATTTTCCGCAATTATTCCAGATTGTGATTTCTGATCTGATTTTAGTTTTAGTATAACTTTTCGCTCGTTTATCGGAATCAGGCGAGTCAAGCACCTAGAGTTTCATCCTGAAACCCTCTTTCCATTTAACCTACTCAAACAAGTTTTTGCTACTGTAAAATTTGACTTAGGTTCAGATTAGTAAACAAAGTCTGTTTCTTTTGCCATTTGACTTTTGTTGCTTCGTTTGATTTGATTCTTTTTGCAAACCGGAGTTCTTAAGTTGAATTTTCTGGTTAGAATTCTTATTTGAGTTTTACCTGTGCATTAGATGAGTGCTTATTGTATGCTTGTTTGTTTGCGATAGAGTACCCGGAGTGCGCCGCTTGCTACATCGAATCTCTAGGTTTCCCGGATCATCAGCAAGGCAAGTAACACTTTGATCATACCTCTTTACTACCCAGTTTTATTGCATTAGATCAATCCTCAAACAATTGCATGATTAGGATCTATTTAATATGTGGGGTTTGGGAAGTAGATGAGGTAGTACCTATTACCTGTTTTATTATCAAACCTTTGGGAGTTACTTCTATGTTTGCTCATATTGCTATGCTCTGCTAGTAGACGTGGATTGGGTCACTGAATCCATGACAGATGTGAGATTGTTATTTAATGGTTTATTTAAGGTGGAAACTTCAATACACATCTGGGTGGATTGAGGCACCTGGGGAACCCAGTGATTGCCTTTTTTGTGGACCGCCACCCAGGCTCAAAGGGATCATGAGATTATTCATGCTAGAAACTTCCGTGTGCAGCCGCAAGCTACTATGGGCTCTAGCATAGTTGATTAAGTCGTGTGAACTCTTACAGTGGTAGACTAGCAGATGTAGGGGAAAGTAGGTGTAACTGTCTACCCAATCGTAAGGTGCAAACGCTTCTGAAAGACTATTTATCGGTCACCCGTTTCTCAAACACCATGTAGTGCGAGAATTCCAACGGGGGAGATCGAGTCTTGTGGGGAAAAGTGCACAAACCTCTACAGAGTGTATAAACTAATCAGGGTTAGTCGTGTCCCCGGTTATGGACGTTTTGAGTATCTAGTACTTGAATTATCATGTGAATCTCATCATGTTACTTTAACTAACTTTGTTGGGTTTAATGATGATGCTTAATTGGGATTGAGTTGGGTGAACCTTCTCAATGTTTAACAACCACCATGATAGTTAAATAAAATTTACTCCTTTGCAGTAGGGAAAAATTGGCTTTATGCAAAAACTGTAACCATAGAGCTTTCCACCAACCATATATGCATGTAGTGATAGCATTATTCTGTTCATTACTCTCTATGTGTTACATTGCCAGCATATTCCATGTGCTGACCCGTTTTCGGGCTGCAACATTCATGTTGCAGACTTTTCAGACAACGAGTAAGGTGCCTTAGGTCGTGGTCTTATACTCAGTGATGTCGTTGGAGTTGATGGACTCGCTTATCTTCAAAGTCTGCCGCTGTTACCATTATTAGATGGCCTTAAGCCATATTTATTGTAATAAGTTCTCTTTTGAGACATTCGATGTAATAAGTTTGTGATTGCTACTTTGTTAGAAATCCTTCAAGTACTGTGCGTGTCAGCATTACTGATCCAGGGAGGACACTGATGCACAGAGATCAGAATGTTTGAGGTCTGGTCGCTACAAGATGGTATCAGAGCATACACTGACTGTAGGACACGACCACTAAGCTAAAAGCCCTAGATCACTACTCTCTCTCTCTCTCTCTTCTCATTTCTGACTCCTCACCTTTTCTATTCATTTAGGAATGGCGGATGCGAGGAACAAGTTCACGCAACCGGATGAAGATACACCTTTTGGACACCACTTGAAGGAAGTCACTAAGTACCTGAACATCGGAGTACCAAGCTTCACCGGCACCTACATCGCCACTTTACCAGAAGAGGAGCATATAATGATTCAAGTTCAAGTTCCAGGAAGGACGTTCATGCCAGTCACTGAGCCCATAGAATTTTCCTTTAATGCACCAACCTGGAGTCTAGGAAAGAGCATGGCAGCCCACATCACAATGGGACGCATTGGTGAAGTTTACCATAAGGATCTCAAGGATACTATCTACCAGATTTGTGGGCACCGAGATGAGCAATGGGAGATGATCAGCACCAGAAAGGATAGATCAATTGCAGCTTTCATCCAGGAGTTAAACCAACACATTCGTAACCAGGAGAACCAGATGTGCGCAGGCATGATAGATCTGAAGAAGGCTATGACCAAGATCACGGAGCTGGAGGAAGAACTTAAGTCTACAGGTGATGGTTATGAGGAGAAAATAACAACACTCGTGGAGAAGAATGAAGATCTGAAGAAGAAGCTAAAAGTGTTTATGGGATTTCCCATGACTGGAGGAGAAGACGATGATTGCACTTGCCTGGAGAACTACATCATCATCGAAGACACCAATTCGGACCCGGACGATAGCGATGATGACTTTGTTGATAAAGCTGGAGCAGATATCATGGAGTCTTCGACCGATAAATTTTTCTAGTCGACCAACATAAACAGTAGTAGTATTCCCCCATGTATATAGTATAGTCCGAGTACCTCTTTAATGATAGCTAGACCGTTGTATGCTAGACCGTTGTATGCCCTTGTTTGAAATGATTGAAGTGATATTGTTTGATTTTTGTCTCATGTGCATATGGGTAGTGTTCTCTCTTTAGACCGCATTCTATTCTATATTCTCATCTTTTCTAAACCCTCAAATGCCTTCGAGACGTGACAATGGATTTGCTTTCCCACCGGAGCTCACTCAGTTGATCCAGTAGTAGAATGCATTGATGCAGATACTAGTTCAGAATCAGAATCAGGGGAATAACAACAAAAACAACCCACCACCACCACCACCTGTTGATCACTTAACCCGTTTCTTAAGACTGAATCCGTCGGTGTTCTCTAGTAGCACTGAGCCGATAGTTGCAGATGATTGGCTCCGCAAGACGGGAAGGGAGTTGACCACTTCAGGATGCACTGATGCGGAGAAGGTGCATTTTGCCGCACATCAGCTGGATGGACCCGCAGCATCATGGTGGGACAATTTCACAGCCACTTATCCTATCGACACTGTCACATGGGACCAGTTTCAGTAGGCTTTCCGTACTGGCCATGTTTTAGCAGGAGCTATGGCCATGAAGAAGCGTGAGTTTCGCAACTTACGCCAAGGAGGACGTACTGTTGGCCAGTATGCAGACGGCTTTAGTAAGCTAGCACGTTATGCCCCAGATGACGTCGCTATGGATGCAGCTAAGCAGGAGAAGTTTCTGGAAGGACTGAATGATGAGCTAAGCATGCAATTGATGATAGCAACCTTCAACAACTACCAGGAGTTGGTAGATAGAGCTCTCATGATTGAAGGGAAGCAGCATTAGATTGACAACCGCAAGAGGAAGTATGGACAAGGGAAATACAATTCTGGAGCTCAATAGAAGCCTCGTTTTACCCTGAATTCGGGAGGACCTTTTCAGCATACCCATGGAGGAGGGAGCTCGCACAATCATAGTGGTCCCAAGAATGGTAATGGGAATGGAGGAAGCAATGGCCATAACCGTACCAACCCATCAACCCCAGCCAAGAGGGATCTGAGCCAAGTCACTTCCTATAAGTGTCAAAAGATTGGACATTATGCTAATGAATGTCCTGAAGCTAAGAATGGAAATGGCAATGGAAGCTCTAGGAAGAAGCCGAACCCATTCAACAGGGGACATGTGAACCACGTTAACATGAAGGAGGTTGAAGCCTAACCAGATGCAGCAATAGGTAAGTTTTTGGTTAAGTCATTTACTGCAATCATTCTTTTTGATACTGGTGCATCGCATTCATACATATCAAGGGGATTTGTGGATAAGTATAAACTGCCCACCAAGGTTTTTAGGACACCCATATTAGTAAGCTCACCAGGAGCGGAGTATATGGCCAGTCAAGGATGTTTTCAAGTACCATTGAGCATAGGTAGGCATGTTTTCCCCTCGGATTTAATCATTTTGGAATCGCAAGGTTTGGATGTGATTCTGGGTATGGATTGGCTATCGATGTATGGAGGAAACATCGATTGCGCCAGTAAGTCGATTTTGCTTACTACCCCATAAGGGAGAAGAATCAAGTATGTATCACGGCATGAGCAGAAGAGGACACGAGTAAATTCCTTATCAGGAGTTGTGCAAGAGGAAGTACGAGTGGTGAAAGATTTCCCCGATGTATTTCTGGAAGAGTTGGCAGGCATGCCACCGGATAGAGACATTGAGTTTTTGATTGAGCTTTTGCCAGGCACAGGGCCAATATCTAAGAGACCGTACAGGATGCCCGCACAAGATTTGGAGGAAATTAAGAAGCAAATAAAGGAACTACTGGATAAAGGTTATATTCGCCCAAGTTGGTCACCTTGGGGATCGCCAGTACTTCTAGTGGAGAAGAAGGATGGATCGTTGAGGATGGTTGTTGATTATCGGGGATTGAATGAGGTGACTATAAAGAACAAGTACCCACTACCGATGATCAATGATTTGTTTGACCAGTTGCAAGGAGCTAAGGTATTTTCCAAGATCGATCTGCGATCAGGATACCACCAGTTGAAAATTCGAGAGCAGGATATACCTAAGACGGCTTTTACCACCAGGTACAGGCTGTATGAGTATACCATTATGTCATTTGATCTGACTAACGCAGCTGCCTATTTCATGAACATGATGAACAAGGTGTTTATGGAGTTTCTAGATAAGTTCGTCATGGTGTTCATTGATGATATTATGGTCCACTCGAAGAATGAAGAGGAGCATAAGGAGCATTTGCGTTTGGTACTTGGGAAGCTCAGAGAACATCAGTTATATGCCAAGTTCAGCAAGTGTGAATTTTGGTTGAAGGAAGTTGGATTCCTCAGACATGTTATATCCGGAGAAGGAATAGCAGTAGACCCCACCAAAGTTGTCATTGTGACAAATTGGGAAGCCCCAACGACAGTTGGAGAGATCCGGAGTTTTCTTGGACTTGCAGGATACTACCGGAGGTTCATTGAGAATTTCTCAAAGATTGCGAAACCCATGACAGAGTTATTGAAGAAGGATACCAAGTTCAAATGGACTGAGGAATGTGAGGCCGGTTTTCAGGAGTTGAAGAAACGTTTGGTTACATCACCAGTGTTTATTTTGCCAGATCAATGCAATGATTATGAGGTGTATTGGGACGCTTCACGTCGAGGACTTGGAGTAGTGCTTATGCAAGAGGGAAAAGTTGTTTCGTATGCCTCACGATAGCTTAAGCCCCATGATTTGAATTATGCTACACATGATTTGGAGTTAGCAGCCGTAGTGCATGCATTGAAGACAGGGAGACACTTTCTCATCGGAAACCATTGTGAGGTGTACACGGATCACAAGAGTTTGAAGTACATCTTCACACAGAAGGAGTTGAATCTTAGGCAAAGGAGATGGTTGGAGCTCATCAAGGATTATGATATGAGATTGCATTATCACCCCGGTAAGGCTAACGTAGTAGCCGATGCGTTGAGCCGCAAGAGCCATGTCAACACACTCTTAACCGGAGAATTACCGAAGGAGTTAGCCGAGGACCTTCACGAACTATGTCTGGAGATAGTTCTGAGAGGCTATGTTGCAGCATTGGAGATTAAGTCGACCTTGATGGATAAGATCAGAGAAGCTCAGAAGACTGACAAGGAGATTGCTGAGATAAAGGAGAGGATGAGCAAAGGAAAAGCTAAAGGTTTTCATGAGGATGAGCACGATACCTTATGGTTTGAGGATCGCGTTTATGTGCCTAAAGACCTGGAGATCAGGAAGTTGATTCTACAAGAGGCCCATGATTTGCCGTACTCGATTCACCTAGGAAATACCAAGATGTATCTGGATTTGAAGGACACTTTTTGGTGGACCGGAATGAAGAAGGATATTGCGGAGTATGTAGCAGTTTGTGATGTATGTCAGAGAGTAAAGGCAGAACATCAAAAGCCAGCATGATTGCTATAGCCATTGCCAATACCCGAATGGAAGTGGGATAAGCTAGGCATGGATTTTATCACAAGATTGCCCAGGACTCGTACAGGCTATGACTCAATATGGGTTGTAGTCGATCGTTTGACGAAGGTAGCTCATTTCATCCCAGTGAAGACCACTTACACCAGTGCTAAGTTGGCGAAGATATACATGACCAGGATCGTATGTCTGCATGGAGTTCCAAGGAGCATTGTATCAGAAGAGGAACCCAGTTTACCTCAAAGTTCTGGAATCAGTTGCACGAAACTTTGGGTACTAGGCTAGAGTTCAGTACAGCCTTTCATTCGCAGACAGATGGACAAACAGAGAGAGTCAATCAGATTTTGGAGGACATGCTGAGAGTTTATGTGCTAGATTATGGATCTAGTTGGCACGAGAATTTGCCATATGCGGAGTTTTCTTACAACAATAGTTATCAATTCAGTTTGAAGATGGCCCCTTTCAAAGCCTTGTATGGAAGGAGGTGCTGGACACCGTTGTTGTGGGATGAAGTTGGAGACCGCCAGTTGTTTGCACCAGATTTGATTAAGGAGTCTGAACGGAAGGTGAAGTTGATTCGTGATAGCCTCAAGGTAGCCCAGTCCAGGCAAAAGAGCTATGCAGATTCTAAGTGCAAGGAGACAGTTTAGAAAGTTGGAAACAGAGTTTATCTTCAGGTATCTCCACTTCGAGGAGTTAAGCGCTTTGGAGTTAAGGGAAAGTTAGCTCCAGGTTTTGTAGGACCATACAAAGTTTTGGAGCGTATGGGAGAAGTTTCTTACAAGTTGGAATTGCCCGAAGGATTGTCAGAAGTTCGGGACGTGTTCCACGTTTCCCAGTTGAAGAAGTGCCACACAGAGATGGCTGATATACCACTGAGGGATACAGTGCCACTAGAAGCGATTCAGTTGGACAGTGATTTGACCTATGAGGAGAAACCAGTCAAAATTCTCGAGTTTGCCAGCCGAGTCACACGCAGCAAGGTTATCAAGTTTTGCAAAGTTCAGTGGAGCCACCATACCGAAGATGAAGCCACCTGGGAGCAAGAGGAAGATCTTCTGAAGGACCACCCTCACCTATTTGCTAGCCAACCCGAATCTCGAGGGCGAGATTCATCTTAAAGGGGGTAGGTTTGTAACATCCAAAATTTTCAATTTGGAATGTTATACATTAGATCATCATTGCATATCATATTTTATTGCATTTTGGCTTGATCCTAGAAATTCTATGCAACTCAAGGACCCACGGAGAGAGTTGGGGATTTCATTATTTACATATTTGGGTTTTCTCAAATTTTGAAAATAGGATCATTTGATTTTTATTATTTTATCTTAAATTATTTTAATTATAAAAATATGAGAGAGGGAATAAAATGACTCCCAAAATAAAGAAATATTTAGGATTTAATAAAAAATCAAATAAGATTTTATTTCAGAGTTTTTCGCTATTTTATTTTAATTTAGGAAAAATGCGTGTTTTTCAAAATTGCATTTAGGCCCCCAGATAAATGTTCATCTTGTCCGGCTTGATTTTAGAGGACGGGGAAATTTTATTTCGGGATTTTTGGAGTCCGTTTAGTATTTATTTTATTTGATTTTATGATAGTAAATATTTATAAAAAAAGTTACCGACCTAACTGGGTCGTGTCCGACTAGGACTCCAGCCCGGCCGGCCCTTTAAGAGGTGAGGCCCGAGCCGCCCGAAAACCCTAGCCACCCTGCTCGATCCGCAGCCGCCACCAGTCGCCACAGCCGACGCCGCCCGACTCTGCCGCCGCCGCCCGCACCCCGTCGCCGTCGACCCCACGCCGCCGGAGCCGCCCGACCACGCCACCGCCCGACCCCGACGCCGCCGCCCCGCGCCGCCGGAGCTGCCAGAGCCCCGCCACCGCCGTTCCCGCCATCGAGGTAGCCGTCGGATCCGCCACCGTTTTTTTTACAGTTAATCGTCGGGTTTTTTAGAACCCTGGTTTTTTTATTTAGATCCAGTTCGGTTTATTAATTTTTGGTTTAGTCTATTTTGCGGACGTTCGTCTATACCTTCATTTTAACGAACGGTTTTCGTCGTTTACCCGCTGGCAGCGAACGTTCGTTCATTAGCCCGCTCGTCCGTTTTTTCTTTTTCTCAGATTTTTCCGCGATTATTCCAGATCGCGATTTCTGATCTGATTTTCGTTTTAGTATAACTTTTCGCTCGTTAATCGGAATCAGGCAATTCAAGCGCCTAGAGTTTTGTCTCGAAACCCTCTTTCTGTTTAACCTACTCAAACAAGTTTTTGCTATTGTAAAATTTGACTTAGGTTCAGATTAGTAAACAAATCCTGTTTCTTTGGCCGTTTGACTTTTGTTGCTTCGTTTGATTTGATTCTTTTTGCAAACCGGAGTTCTTAAGTTGAACTTTCTGGTTAGAATTCTTATTTGAGTTTTACCTGTGCATTAGATGAGTTCTTATTGTATGCTTGTATGTTTGTGATAGAGTGCCTGGAGTGCGCCTGTTGCTACTTCGAATCTCTAGGTTTCCCGGATCATCAATAAGGCAAGTAACACTTTGATCATACCTCTTTACTACCCAGTTTTATTGCATTAGATCAATCCTCAAACAATTGCATGATTAGGATCTATTTAATATGTGGGTTTTGGGAAGTAGATGAGGTAGTACCTATTACCTGTTTTATTATCAAACCTTTGGGAGTTACTTCTACGTTTGCTCATATTGCTATGCTATGCTAGTAGACGTGGATTGGGTCAGTGAATCCATGACAAATGTGAGATTGTTATTTAATGGTTTATTTAAGGTGGCAACTTTAATACACATATGGGTGGATTGAGGCACCTGGGGAACCCAGTGATTGCCTGTTTTTTATGAACCGCCACCCAGGCTCAAACGGATCATGAGATTATTCATGCTAGAAACTTCCGTGTGCAGCCGCAAGCTACTATGGGCTCTAGCATAGTTGATTGAGTCGTGTGAACTCTTACAGTGGTAGACTAGCAGATGTAGGGGAAAGTAGGTGTAACTGTCTACCCAATCGTAAGGTGCAAACGCTTCTGAAAGACTATGTCTCGGTCATCCGTTTCTCAAACACCATGTAGTGCGAGAATTCCAACGGAGGAGATCGTGTCTTGTGGGGAAAAGTGCACAAACCTCTGCAGAGTGTATAAACTAATCATGGTTAGCCGTGTCCCTGATTATGGACGTTTTGAGTATTTAGTACTTGAATTATTATGTGAATCTCATCATGTTACTTTAACTAACTTTGCTGGGTTTAATGATGATGCTTAATTGGGATTGAGTTGGGTGAACCTTCTCAATGTTTAACAACCACCATGATAGTTAAATAAAAATTATTCCTTTGCAGTCGGCAAAAATTGGCTTTATGCAAAAACTGTAACCATAGAGCTTTCCACCAACCATATATGCATGTAGTGATAGCATTATTCTGTTCATTACTCTCTATGTGTTACATTGCCAGCATATTCCATGTGCTGACCCGTTTTTGGGCTGCAACGTTCATGTTCCAGACTTTTCAAACGACGAGTAAGGTGCCTTAGGTCGTGGTCTTATACTCAGTGATGTCGTTGGAGTTGATGGACTCGCTTATCTTCAAAGTCTTCCGCTGTTACCATTATTAGATGGCCTTAAGCCATATTTATAGTAATAAGTTCTCTTTTGAGACATTCAATGTAATAAGTGTGTGATTGCTACTCTGTATAAATCCTTCAAGTACTGTGCGTGTCAGCATTACCGATCCAGGGATGACACTGATGCACATAGATCAGACTGTTTGAGGTCTGGTCGCTACATCTGGGTTGCTAGTAGTGTTGATTACTCCTTGTAGTTGATGCTAGTTGGTTTATTCGGTGGAAGATCATATGTTCAGATCCTTTATGCATATTAATACCCCTCTGATTATGAACATGAATATGATTTGTGAGTAGTTATGTTTGTTCCTAAGGACATGGGAGAAGTCTTGTTATAAGTAGTCATGTGAATTTGGTATTCGGTCGATATTTTGATGAGATGTATGTTGTCTCTCCTCTAGTGGTGTTATGTGAATGACGACTACATGAAACTTCACCATTGTTTGGGACTAGAGGAGGGCATTGGGGAGTAATAAGTAGATGATGGGTTGCTAGAGTGATAGAAGCTTAAACCCTAGTTTATGTGTTGCTTCGTAAGGGGCTAATTTGGATCCATATGTTTCATGCTATTGTTAGGTTTACCTTAGTTCTTCTGTCGTAGTTGCGGATGCTTGCGAGTGGTGTTAATCATAAGTGGGATGCTTGTCCAAGGAAGGGCAGTACCCAAGCACCGGTCCACCCACATATCAAATTATCAAAGTAACGAACGTGAATCATATGAGCATGATGAAAACTAGCTTGACGATAATTCCCATGTGTCCTCGGGAGCGCTTTCCTTTATATAAGAGTTTATCCAGGCTTGTCCTTTGCTACAAAAAAGGATTGGGCCACCTTGCTGTACCTTAGTTACTTTTGTTAGTTGTTACCCATTACGAATTACCTTATCACAAAACTATCTGTTACCGATAATTTCAGTGCTTGCAGAGAATACCTTAGTGAAAACAGCTTGTCATTTCCTTCTACTCCTCGTTGGGTTCGACACTCTAACTTATTGAAAGGACTACGATAGATCCCCTAGTGGGTCATCAAAACTCTTTTCTGGCCCATTGTCAGGGAGTGAAGCACCTTTGGTAGGTGGAATTTCGTAAGGAAAAACTTTATATAGTGTGCTGAAATTTACTATCACTTGTTCCTATGGAAAATAATCCTTTGAGGGGCTTGTTCGGGGTATCTTCACCCCGACCAGTAGAGCAAAGAGTTGCTCCTCCACCTACTAAACCTACTGAAAATCTTTACTTTGAAATTCCTTCGGGTATGATAGAGAAACTGCTAGCTAATCCTTTTATAGGAGATGGAACATTACATCCCGATATGCACCTAATCTATGTGGATGAAGTTTGTGGATTATTTAAGCTTGCAGGTATGCCCGAGGATGTTATCAAGAAGAAGGTATTCCCTTTATCTTTGAAGGTAAATGCATTAACATGGTTTAGGCTACGTCATGATAGTGGATCATGGAACTACAACTGATTGAAATTGGAATTTCATCATAAGTTTTATCCTATGCATCTGGTTCATCATGATCGTAATTATATATATAATTTTTGGTCTCATGAAGGAGAAAGTATCGCTCAAGCTTGGGGGAGGCTTAAGTCAATGTTATATTCATGCCCCAATCATGAGCTCTCAAGAGAAATTATTATTCAAAAAATTTATGCTCGGCTTTGTCTCAATAATCGCTCCATGCTCGATACTTCTTGTATTGGTTCTTTTATGATGAATATTATTGAATTCAGCTGGGATTTATTGGAAAGAATTAAATGCAACTTTGAATATTGGGAACTCGACGAAGGTAAGGAGTCAAGTATTACACCTAAGTTTGATTGTGTTAAATCTTTTATGTATACCGATGCTTTTCGTGAATTTAGCACTAAATATGGACTTGACTCTGAGATAGTAGCTTCTTTCTGTGAATCATTTGCTACTCATGTTGATCTCCCTAAAGAGAAGTGGTTTAAATAGCATCCTCCCATTGAAGTAAAAGTAGTAGAACCTATTAAATTTGAAGAAAAGACTATCACTTATAATATTGATCCTATTGTTCCTACTGCTTATATTGAGAAACCACCTTTCCCTGTTAGAATAAAGGATCATGCTAAAGCTTCAACTGTGGTTCATAAGAGTAATGCTAGAACACCTACACCCCCTGAGCAAATTAAAGTTGAACCTAGTATTGTATGGTTAAATATCTCTTGGTCGATAATATTGATGGGCATGTTATTTACTTCTGTGATGAAGGTGCTAGAATTGCTAGACCTGATACTAAAAATAAACATAGACATGTTGTCGGCATGCCTGTTGTTTATGTTAGAATAGGAGATCATTGTTATCATGGATTATGTGATATGGGTGCTAGTGTGAGTGCAATTCCTCATTCCTTATACAAAGAAATTATGCATGATATTGCACCTGCTGAAATAGAAGATATTAATGTTACTATTAAGCTTGCCAATAGAGATACTATTTCACCAATTGGGATTGTTAGAGATGTTGAAGTCTTATGTGGGAAAATTAAATACCCTACTGATTTTCTTGTTCTTGGTTCCCCACAAGATGACTTTTGTGCCATTATATTTGGTAGACCCTTCTTGAATACTGTTAATGGTAAGCTAGATTGCAAAAAGGATATTGTTACTATTGGTTTAGGGGACATGTCTCATGATTTTAATTTTGCTAAATTCTGTAGACAAACCCATGATATAGAATTGCCTAGTAAAGATGAAATTATAGGTCTTGCTTCTATTGTCGTGCCTCCTAATGATCCTTTAGAACAATATTTGCTAGACCATGGAAATGATATGTTTATGAATGAAAGAAGGGAAATAGATGAAGTATTCTTTAAACAGGGACCTATTTTGAAACACAACTTGCCTGTTGAAATCCTAGGGGATCCTCCTCCACCCAAGGGTGATCCCGTGTTTGAGCTTAAACCATTACCTGATACTCTTAAATATGCTTATCTTGATGAAAAGAAGATATATACTGTTATTATTAGTGCTAACCTTTTAGAGCAGGAAGAAGAGAAATTATTGAAAACTCTGAAGAAGCGCCATGCTGCTATTGGATATACTCTTGATGATCTTAAGGGCATTAGTCCCACTCTATGCCAGCACAAAATAAAATTGGAGAAAGACGCTAAACCGGTTGTTGATCACCAACGAAGGTTAAATCCTAAGATGAAATAAGTGGTAAGAAATGAAATACTAAAGCTTCTGGAGGCATGCATAATTTATCATGTTGCTGATAGTCAGTGGGTAAGTCCTGTCCATTATGTCCCTAAGAAGGGAGGTATTACTGTTGTTCCTAATGATAAGGATGAATTGATCCCACAAAGAATTGTTACAGGTTATAGAATGGTTATTGATTTTCGTAAATTAAATAAAGCTACTAGAAAGGTTCATTACCCTTTAACTTTTATTGATCAAATGCTAGAAAGATTATCCAAACATTCACATTTTTGCTTTCTAGACGGTTATTCTGGTTTCTCTCAAATACCCGTGTCAAAAGAGGATCAGGAAAAGACCACTTTTACTTGCCCTTTCGGTACCTTTGCTTATAGACGTATGCCTTTTGGTTTATGCAATGCACCTGCTACCTTTCAAAGATGTATGACTGCTATATTCTCTGACTTTTGTGAAAAGATTGTTTAGGTTTTCATGGATGATTTCTCCATGTACGGAACTTCTTTTGATGATTGCTTAAGCAATCTTGATCGAGTTTTGCAGAGATGTGAAGAGACTAATGTTGTCTTGAATTGGGAGAAGTGCCAATTTATGGTTAATGAAGGTATTTTCTTGGGGCATAAGATTTCTGAAAGAGGTATTGAAGTTGATAAAGCTAAAGTTGATGCTATTGAAAAGATGTCGTGTCCTAAGGACATCAAAGGTATAAGAAGTTTCCTTGGTCATGCCGGTTTTTATAGGAGGTTCACTAAAGACTTCTCTAAAATTTCTAGGCCTCTAACTAATCTCCTACAAAAAAGATGTTCCTTTTGTCTTTGATGATGATTGTGTAGAAGCATTTGAAATACTTAAGAAAGCCTTGATTTCTGCACCTATTGTTCAGCCTCCGGATTTGAATTTACCCTTTGAAATCATGTGTGATGCTAGCGACTATGCTGTAGGTGTTGTTCTGGGACAAAGAGTTGATAAGAAATTAAATGTTATCCAATATGCTAGTAAAACTCTAGACAATGCCCAGAGAAATTATGCTACCACTGAAAAAGAATTTTTAGCAGTTGTATTTTCTTGTTATAAGTTCAGACCTTATATTGTTGATTCCAGAGTAACTGTTCGTACTGATCATGCTGCTATTAGATAATTTATGGAAAAGAAAGATGCTAAACCTAGACTTATTAGATGGGTTGTCTTGCTACAAGAATTTGATTTGCATATTATTGATAGAAAGGGAGCTGATAAACCCGTCGCAGACAACTTGTCTAGGTTAGAAAATGTTCTTAATGACCCACTACCTATTGATGATAGCTTTCCTGATGAACAATTGGCTGTCATAAATGCTTCTCGTACTGCTCCATGGTATGCTGATTATGCTAATTACATTGTTGCTAAATTTATACCACCTAGTTTCACATACTAGCAAAAGAAAAGGTTTTTCTATGATTTAAGACATTACTTCTGGGATGACCCACACCTTTATAAAGGAGTAGATGGTGTTATTAGATGCTGTGTACCTGAGCATGAACAGGAACAGATCCTACGCAAGTGTCACTCCGAGGCATATGGAGGACACCACGCTGGAGATAGAACTGCACATAAGGTATTGCAATCCAATTTTTATTGGCCTACTCTCTTCAAAGATGCCCGTAAGTTTGTCTCATCTTGTGATGAATGTCAAAGAATTGCTAATAACAGTAGGCATCAAGAAATGCCTATGAACTATTCACTTGTTATTGAGCCATTTGATGTTTGGGGCTTTGATTATATGGGACCTTTTCCTTCCTCTAATGGGTATACACATATTTTAGTTGTTGTTGATTACATTACTAAGTGGGTAGAAGCTATTCCAACTAGTAGTGCTGATCACAACACTTCTATTAAGATGCTTAAAGAAGTTACTTTTCTAAGGTTTGGAGTCCCTAGATACTTAATGACTGATGGTGATTCACATTTTATTCATGGTGCTTTTCGTAAAATGCTTGCTGAGTATGATGTTAATCATAGAATTGCATCTCCATACCATCCACAGTCTAGCGGTCAAGTAGAATTGAGTAATAGAGAGCTTAAATTAATTTTGCAAAATGTTGTTAATAGATCTAGAAAGAATTGGTCCAAGAAACATGATGATGCATGCATTATGGGCCTATAGAACTGCATATAAAAATCCTATGGGTATGTCTCCGTATAAAATGGTTTATGGAAAAGCATGTCACTTACCCCTTGAACTAGAAAATAAGGCATATTGGGCCATTAAAGAGCTCAATTATGATTTCAAACTTTCCGGTGAGAAGAGGCTATTTGACATTTGCTCACTTGATGAATGGAGAACCCAGGCCTATGAGAATGCCAAACTGTTTAAAGAAAAAGTAAAAAGATGGCATGAGAAAAGGATACAAAAGCATGAGTTTAATGTAGGTGATTATGTTTTGCTATACAACTCTCGTTTAAGATTTCTTCCAGGGAAACTACTCTCTAAATGGGAAGGTCCTTACGTTATCGAGGAGGTCTATTGTTCTGATGCCATAAAAATCAACAACTTCGAAGGCACAAATCTAAAGGTGGTGAACCATCAAAGAATCAAACATTATATCTCAGGTAATCCCATAAATGTTGAAACCAATGTTATTGACACTGTAACCCCGGTGGAGTACATAAGGGACACTTTCCAGAATGTTTCAGACTCCGAAAAGGAATAGGTATGTGGTACGGTAAGTAAACCGACTCCAAAATAGTTCTAATAGCAATTTTTCTCCATTTTGGAATATTTAAGAAAATAGGAAAATAAGAAGTACTCCGGAAAGGACACGAGGCATCCACGAGGGTGGAGGGCGTGCCCTACCCCACTGGGCGCGCCCCCTGCCTCGTGGGCACCTCATGTGCCCTCTGGACTCAGTTTTCTTGCATGATACTTCTCTTGGTCTGTAAAAATTCATTATATAATCTCCCGAAGGTTTTGACCACCTTACCACGACAAAATCCTCTGCTTTTGTTTTGAGTTGTTTTTCTGACAGATCTAGATCACCATGACATCTTCAAGCACCCCCAAGGACAAGTTTTTCGAGAAGGTCATCAATCCCTACCTTGCGGAGGTGCTGCAACACCCTCAAACCATTGAGATGCGTGAGGGGGTGCTGCACATCCATGATGTTGAGGGACCAAGGAGGACCGGAAGCATGGAGACAAGACTCAAAGCAATGGAGAAACAAGTTTTCAAGTTCCAAGGGATGGTGGAACGCGAACTCAACGCCAACCACATCATGATTGCGGAGTTCACCAACAACCACAAGCTGGATGCGAAGAACATTTGGGAGACCATCTTCAAGCTTCATGAGAAGATCGAGCATCTCCAAGCCCAGATCTATGACCTACAAAGCCAAAAATATGAGTATGAATATAGATTCAAGAGGATGAGTTTGGCTGCAGATTTGAGGATCTCGAAGACTCGATCATCCTTCTATGATGGTGAGCCTATGCCTTGGAAGATGGATGACAAGCCTACATCATCAAGAACTCCATCATCACCACCTCCGAAGAAAGAGTCATAAATATATGGGTATGGGCACTCCCCTTGGCAACTACCAAGCTTGGGGGAGGTGCCCCGGTATCGTATCACCATCACACTTCTACCTTTACCGTTCCTTTTGGTTATATCTTGATCTAGTAGAATAAAGTTTAGTATGATCTAGCTTTGAGTTTTTGTGTTGATCCCTATCTATGTAATCGAGTCTGTGAGCTATATATAATAAAGATTAGTTTTGAGTCGAGGGCTTTGCTACCTTGCTATGATCTTGAGGGAATAAAAGAAAAAGAAAGAATAACAAGAAACAAAAAGATCATATTGATCTTATGGAGAGTGATGACTTCACATATAAAGAGTATGATGAATAAAAGTTGTTGAGAGTTGACAAACATAGTTTTGGTCATCGTTGCAATTAATAGGAAGTAATAAAGAAAGAGAGGTTTTCACATATAAATATACTATCTTGGACATCGTTTATGATTGTGAGCACTCATTAAGATATGACATGCTAAAAAGTTGATGTTGGACAAGGAAGACAATGTAATGGGTTATGTTTTCTTATATCTAAAATAACTTATATTGCCATGGATCATCCAACATGTTGAGCTTGCCTTTCCCCCTCATGCTAGCCAAATTCTTTGCACCAAGTAGAGATACTACCTGTGCTTCCAAATATCCTTAAACCTAGTTTTGCCATGAGAGTCCACCATATCTATCTATTGATTGAGTAAGATCCTACAAGTAAGTTTCATTGTTGCAAGCAATAAAAATTTCTCTCTAAATATGTATGATCTATTAGTGTGGAGAAAATAAGCTTTATACGAGCTTGTGATGTGGAAGAAATAAATGCGACGGACTACATAATAAAGGTCTGTATCACAAATGGCAATATAAAGTGACATTCTTTTGCATTAAGATTTTGTACATCCAACCATAAAAGCACATGACAACCTCTGCTTCCCTCTGCGAAGGGCCTATCTTTTATTTTGGTCTTCTACCTTATACAAGAGTCATGGTGATATTCATCTTTCCTTTTTACACCTTATCCTTTGGCAAGCACTACGTGTTGGGAAGATCCTGATATATATACCCAATTGGATGTAGGTTTTCATAAAGCATTATTGTTGGCATTACCCTTGAGGTAAAAGGTTAGGAGGCAAAACTATAAGCCCCTATCTTTCTCTGTGTTCGATTAAAACTTCATACCCATATGTATCGCATGAGAGTTAGCAATTATAAAAGACTAAATGATAGTTGAGTATGTGGACTTGCTGAAAAGCTCTTATATTTGACTCTTTCCGATTTTATGATAAATTGCAATTGCTTCAATGGCTGAGATTATAGTTTGCTAGTTTTCAATAAAGTTTCTGATTCATACTTGACATTGTGAATAGATTGTTACTTTAAGCATAAGAATGCATATGACAATATATATGTTGTTGTTCTAAGAATGATCATGATGCCCTCATGTTCGTATTTTATTTTATCGACACCTCTATCTCTAAACATGTGGACATATTTTTCGATATCGAATTCCGCTTGAGGACAAGTGACGTCTAAGCTTGGGGTAGTTGATACGTCCATTTTGAATCATGCTTTTATATCGATATTTATTGCATTATGGGCTGTCACTACACATTATGTCAGAATACTTATGCCTTTTCTCTCTTATTTTACAAGGCTTACATGAAGAGGGAGAATGCTGGCAGCTGGAATTCTGGGCTGGAAAAGGAGCAAATAATAGAGACCTATTCTGCACAACTCCAAAAGTCCTGAAACTCCAGGGAAGTCAGTTTTGGAATATATTAAAAATATTCAGCAAACAAAGCACCAGAGGGGTCCCACCCACTATCCATGAGGGTGGAGGGCTTGTCCTTTGCTACAAAAAGGATTGGGGCACCTTGCTGCACCTTAGTTACTTTTTTTACTTGTGACCTGTTACGAATTACCTTATCACAAAACTATCTTTTACCGATAATTTCAGTGCTTGCAGAGAATACCTTACTGAAAACCGCTTTTCATTTCCTTCTACTCCTTGTTGGGTTCGACACTCTTACGTACCGAAAGGACTATGATAGATCCCCTATACTTGTGGGTCATCAATGATGCAGCACAGCGGTGGTAGGTATTTCCCTCAGATATGAAACCAAGGTTATCGAACCAGTAGGAGAACCAATCACACAACGTAAACAACCCCTGCACACAAAGAACAACACCTCGCAAACCGATGTGTTAAAGGGGTTGTCAATCCCTTTCGGGGTACGGCGCCTCAAGATAGGCAAAGGACGTGAGGTAAATTTGTAGATGGGATAAATAGATCACGGAACAAATAAATTGCAACAAGGTATTTTTGTATTTTTTTGGTTTAATAGATCTGAAAATAAACGCAAGGAAAAAGTAGATCGCAGGGCAAATATATGAGAAATAACACCCGGGGGCCGTAGGTTTCACTAGTGGCTTCTCTCGAGAAAAATAGCAAACAGTGGGTGAACAAATTACTGTTGGGAAATTGACAGAACTTGAAATACTCATGACGATATCCAGGCAATGATCATTACATAGGCATCACGTCTAAGATTAGTAGACCGACTCCTGCCTGCATCTACTACTATTACTCCACACATCGACCGCTATCCAGCATGCATCTAGTGTATTAAGTTCATGGAAAAATGGAGTAATGCAATAAGAACGATGACATGATGTAGACAAGATCCGTTTATCTATTGCGGCAGATATGGATCCCGTCTATTTATCCTTAGTAGAAATGATACATACGTGTTGGTTCCCTTTCTGTCACTGGGATCAAGCACCATAAGATCGAACCCACTACCGGGCACCTCTTCCCACTTCAAGATAAATAGATCAAGTTGTACAAACAAAACCCAAATATCAGAGAAGAAATTTGAGTCTATAAGAGATCACACATATAAGAGATCATAGAACTCAAATACCTTTCATGGATATAAAAAGATATAACTGATCATAAACTCGAAGTTCATCAGATTCCAAGAAACACACCGCAAAAAAGACATACATCATATGGATCTCCAAGAGATCATTGTATTGATAATCAAGAGAAAGGGGGAGAGAGAGAGAGAGAGAGAGAGGAAGCCATCTAGCTACTAACTACGGACCCGAAGGTCTACAAAGAACTACTCACGCATCTTCGGAGAGGCACCAATGGAAGTGGTGAACCCCTCCGTGATGCTGTCTAGATTGGATCTCGGTGTTCTGGACTCCGCGGCGGCTGGATGAAAATTTAATCGACTCCCCTAGTGTTTCTAGAATATTGGGGTATTTATAGAGCAAAGAGTCGGTCTAGGGGGCACCCGAGGTGGGAACAACCCACTTGGGCGCGCCCAGGTGGGTTGTCCCCTCCTCGGGACTCCCCCCAGGTACAACCAGGGCCTGTTGTGTTCCTTCTGGCCCATAAAAAATCATCGTAAATTGGCGTGGTATTTGGACCCCTTCTGATATTGATTTCCTGCGATGTAAAAAACATGCAGAAAATAGCAACTGGCACTTGGCACTATGTCAATAGGTTAGTACTAAAAAATGATATAAAATGACTATATAATGGTTATAAAACATCCAAGATTGATAATAAAACAACATGGAATGATCAAAAATTATAGATATGTTGGAGATGTGTCAGCAAGCAATATGACTAATGAGTTAGTTGCGAGATGAAGAATTACGGAACGAGTAAAGAGACTTGCCGGTAACAAGATTGAACTAGGAATGATGATACTGACGATCGAATCTCGGGCAAGTAACATACTGTTGACAAAGGGAATGACGTATGTTGTTATGCGGTCTAACCGATAATGATCTTCGTAGAATATGTAGGAACCAATATGAGCATCCAGGTTCCGCTACTGGTTATTGACCGGAGATATGTCTCGGTCATGTCTACATAGTTCTCAAACCCATAGGGTCCGCATGCTTAACGTTCGATGATGATTTGTATTGTGATTTGATGACCGAAGGTTGTTCGGAGTCTCGGATGAGATCACGAACATAACGAGGAGTCTTGAAATGGTCGAGAGGTAAATATTGATATATTGGAAGGTTATATTCGGACACCGGAATGGTTTCGGAGTGATTCTGGTATTTTTCGGAGTACCGGGAGGTTACTGGAACCCCCTCCCCTCCCCCCCGGGGGGGGGGGGGGGGAAGTAGTGGGCCTTCTTGGGCCTTAGTGGAAAGGAGAGGAGGGCCGCAAGGGTGTCCGTTCCCCCTGGCAAGTCCGAATTGGACTAGGGAGGGGGCGATCCCCCCCCCCCACTTTCCTTCTCCCTATCCTCCTCCTTCCCTCTCTCCCCCTCTTGGAAAAGGAAGGGGAGTCCAACTAGGGTTGGGAATCCTAGTTGGACTCCCCCTATGGCACGCCCCTCCTGGAAGCCGGCCTCCTCCTCTCCCTCCTTTATATACGTGGCCAGGGGGCACCCCAAAGCACAACAAACAATCTCTTAGCCATGTGTGGTGCCACCCTCCACAGTTTAACACCTCGGTCATATCGTCGTAGTGCTTAGGCAAAGCCCTGCGTTGGTAACTTCATCATCACCGTCGCCACACCGTCATGCTGACGGAACTCTCCCTCGTCCTCAACTAGATAAAGAGCACGAGGGACTTCATCGTGCTGAACGTGTGCTGAACTTGGAGGTGCCATACATTCGGTACTTGGATCGGTTGGATCATGAAGACGTTCGACTACATCAACCGCGTTACTAAACGCTTCCGCTTTCGGTCTATGAGGGTACGTGGACACACTCTCCCATCTCGTTGCTATGCATATCCTAGATAGATCTTGTGTGATTGTAGGAAATTTTTTGAATTGTTGCGTTCCCCAACAGTGGCATCCGAGCTAGGTCTATGCATAGATGATTTGCACGAGTAGAACACAAAGAGTTTTGGGCGATAATAGTCATACTGCTTACCACCAATGTCTTACTTTGATTCGGTGGTATTCTTGGATGAAGCGGCCCGGACCAACATTACATGACCATGTTCATGAGACTGGTTCTACCGACGTGCTTTGCACACAGGTGGCTGGCGGGTGTCTGTTTCTCCAACTTCAGGTTAATCGGGTTTGACTACGGCCGGTCCTTGTTGAAGGTTAAAATAGCACACTTGATGAAATATCATTGTGGTTTTTGATGCGTAGGTAACAATGGTTCTTGCTAGAAGCCCGTAGCAGCCACGTAAAACTTGCAACAACAAAGTAGAGGATGTCTAACTTGTTTTTGCAGGGCTTGTTGTTATGTGTTATGGTCAAAACGTGATGTGATATAAATTGTTGTATGAGATGATCATGTTTTGTAACAGAGTTTCGGCAACTGGTAGGAGCCATATGGTTGTCACTTTATTGTATGAAATGCAATCGCCATGTAATTGCTTTACTTTATCACTAAGCGGTAGCAATAGTCATAGAAGCAATAGTTGGTGAGACGACGACGATGCTACGATGGAGATCAAGGTGTCAAGCCGGTGATGATGGAGATCATGACGCTGCTTCGATGATGGATATCAAAGGCACAAGATGATGATGGCCATATCATGTCACATATTTTTGATTGCATGTGATGTTTATCTTTTATGCATCTTATTTTCCTTAGTACTGCGGTAGCATTATAAGATGATCCCTCACTAAATTTCAAGGTATAAGTGTTCTCCCTGAGTATGCGCCATTGCTATAGTTCGTCGTGCCGAGACACTACGTGATGATCGGGTGTGATAAGCTCTACGTTCACATACAACAGGTGCAAGCCAGTTTTGCACATGCAAAATACTCGGGTTAAACTTGACGAGCCTAGCATATGCAGATATGGCCTCAGAACACTAAGACCGAAAGGTCAAACGTGAATCATATAGTAGAACTACTAGGGAAAACCCTAGCAGTAGCGCAGGTATTCTGCCTATCAGTAGCACGGGATGTTGCACTACTGATAAGGCGCTACAGCTAACGTGTAGCAGTAGCGCTTGTCGTCCCACGCTACTGCTATACATGGCTAGCAGTAGCGCGCTTTAGGTAAGAGCGTTGCTGCTAATATCTGCAGCGCTTTTTAGAAGTAAGCGCTACTGGTAAGGGAGCACTACTGCTAACTTTGTTCCCCTCGCTACTGCTAATTTCATTAGTTTCTATTTTTTATGCATATTTGTTTTGTATTTGAATAGGCTTTATACAATAATCTTTAGCATATCATACACATACAAATGTAATCATAGCATATACATACAAATAGTCTCATCAAATCATGTCATCATCATAATCATCATCCAACACAAAGTGGTCTCTCGTCATCATCTCGAAAATAGCGATACAAGTCTCAATTACAAGCAACTACATTGTCATCCATCTAAACAATGATATACGCAAGAAGAGCTACACTATGAGTGAGAGCGGAACTATGAAGTACATGAGTTCGTATCCCTCTCTCACATTAGCGTGAACCTAAACTAACTACTGGCTGTCGCTCGGAAACCGGAAACCGGTACACCTGGGCCTGACACTCCGGCCACTTGTCGTATACTCCTAGTGTAGCACTTCTTCGCCATCGATGATCTATGCACCTGCAACGTCACATGAGTCGATGATATGCAACATATATAGTTGAGCAACAGAAAGAGACAGACTTGGCAAAAATAGAAGCAACATATCATAAGCATAAATAACAAAGTTCATTGTACCCAAAATGCCCTAACTAGAGTGATCTTCGCTAGTCGAGGAGGAGGACGGTTTAATTACATCACAAATAAAGTTTCGTCGTGCATAACTCAAAGTTTTGTCATACAGAAAGTATGGACTAAACGGACACACATTGTCATATATCGACAATCACTCCAACATGTTGTGCCATCCATCCATGTCAGGGAGAAAGTCCTCGAGCTTAGTGAAAGGCTTCATGTCGAGACGTTGAGAGGATACACGTGTTCGGACGTCTTCCCGCGACATTTCTCCTTCTTCATAGAACATCCCTATTTTTTCGAGGACCTCCTTCATGATGATTTGGGCAAGTTTGCGCTGGATGTGATAGAACTCAGCTCGAAGTCGATGATCCTCGATATCTCCTATGTGCTTTGCCCATTGCAGAATATGGGCATCGCCGGATTTAGGTGACATGCGAAGTTTCTGGTGATCATGTCTGTACTCCAGCATGTGCTGTAGGACATAGAATCCATCATTAAGAGAATCACCCGGTTGCTGGATGCAGCAGAAGTCGGTCTTCTGGCTGAAGGCGGGCCTGCTGTGCCTTGTCTTCTTGTCGTTGACCTCTCCACCCCCTTTGCCGTAGTAAAAGATAGCATTGTCGAGAACAGACTTGATGTGGGTGTAATCCTTTTTGGTAATGTTCTTCGACGAGTCCAAGTAAAGAGCGTGGGAGTATCGGTGGTAGAGGATCATGAGGACGGCGCGCCCGCCGCTGTGCAAAATAAGTACACCTAAATTGATTAGCCTCCACCGTGCAAATGAATGATTGAAATTGAAGGAAGGATATCCGCGCGGATGACTTACAAGGGATGATAAGGCACGAGAATCGCTTCCTTGTCCATATTGGCAAGCATGAAATTGACGAGGTACTCCCTCGCGTATTCACAGTGCTTTGCGTAGACTGCCAAGAAGCTCCCGTGCATGAAGTACGTGTCAGCAACACAAATAAAAGGTATCTGCTCAACCCCGATGAGGTAGTTCATGTGCAAGTCATAAAGGCGGACAAATGTAAAATCCAGCTTCTTCCAGTGATACATGTCGACGATGTAATCGAATCGAAGGAAGAACTTGTCCGCGGGGAATGTGTCGACATACGACAATTGCCGCGGCACATTAACCACGTAGAATGGGTATCCTGGATTTTTCGAGGCGATGAGGAATTTCTCTCTCCGCAGCACATCGTCGTGAAGTCTCCTTACATCGCTGAATCTGGCCCCTATCGCTGCTTCAGGTAGGATTGGTTCACTGGCGATATGCCATTTTGCCGCACCGGGGATATCTATACGGTCTTGAACTCGAGGCTGCTGAGGCGGCTGGATCATAGTATCAGGTTTTTTGCCTTTCCTGGTCTCTTCCTAGACTTCTTTGGTACCGGAAGGTTGTCCATAATACGTTCATACTCTGGAGGCGACAATTCACGCACCGACTCATGACGCTCAAACCCTAAGTAGGCGCCAGTATTGACATATTGTTGAGTGTCATCCTCATCCTCATCCTCTTCTATGGCGACGTCACCAACGACTAATGGAGCCTCTTCCTCACCACCCTTCCGCTATCACCCAGCATGACAGTCTCGTGCTCGTGGGTGTGCTCCCGACTGCCTCCAGACAAAGCAGACTCTTTGGACACAACAGGACCCACCCATTGCAACAATCACCAAGCTGCCACGGGGTATCGTGGTCATCCCCCACTAGTACCAGAGGAGCCAAATTCTCGTGGCCCGAATTGACACTAGCCACGGAAACCTTGAAGACGTCCGGGGGGATCTGTCGGTTGTGGAACAATGGTTCCTTCGTCTCCATTATCGTCGCCTTCCCCACGCCCACCTTCTGGTCGCCGATGGTGTACAATAAGGTGCACGGGGTTTCGTCGGCCTGCAAAGAGAAGTCTGCGATGTGAGACATCCGAAAGGCAACGAAAATGGGAGATTATACATTTATTGAAGAGGGCCAGTGTGACAGATACCGTGACGGCATTGAGCTCACCAAAAGACGAAGCACCGCCGAGCATGTCCAGTGCCGGAGCCGGTGCCGGAGCAGGTGCGGGAGTAGGTGCAGGAGTCGGTGCGGGAGCCGATGCGGGAGCAGGTGCAGCTGTAGGTGCTGGTGCAACGCTAGTCGAGCTGCTCCCCAAGAAGTTAGCAAGGGGAAAGTCCGCTGCACTTTTTCCTGGATTTTTCCTGGTCCAATTGAAAACGGTCGGAACCAAGGTAGTAGACAAATCTACAACCACCCGTTTTGCGGCAGCTACCGCTATTGCGACTGTCTAGGATGATTTCTTCTCAACCGCAATCTCAACCTTCTTGTCGATGTTTTCTTCAGTTAACCTCGTCTTTCCTTTCTCTCCTCTGTGGTCTCATGGTAGTACTTCTTCCACGTGGCACCGTCTCCAACACCGTGCACGCATCCATACGACAGTCGAGTCTCCACCGGGAGTCCTTTCAATATGTTCAACGCCCAGTTGAATGGAGTGTCCCACTTGGGCCTCGCCAACGCCTCAGACCCCGAGTCACTTTCGCCGCAATCCTGTGCTGCTCTCTCTGCATAATGCACAAGGATCGTTTACAAATATGACTAACGTGCAGCCGAATTGATCAGAAACTAAAATTACCAGCAGTCTCATGAACTCCATCGTGACCCCGTTCGTCTCAAAAACCTTCTTCACTGGGTCCAACGGTGTCGGGCCCTGAGGACGTCATGCTCCTGCGGGACGGTGAACTCCGCCAAGGGGTCTGGGATGCCCAGACTCGCGGCTTCCGTGTCCTCCTTGGCCCATTTGGACCTCTTCTCGCCGTAACCACGGCTTCCGAGGTGGTGGCTCCTAATGTTCCTCTGTTGAAGTCCCTTTATGTACTTTGACTTTTTTTTGGCAGCTTCGGCCTCGCAAGCCGCCTTGAATATTTGAAAGTGCTCTTCCGTGATTGTCGGATTATCCTTTACAATGTCGGAGTAGGGTTCCTTTTTGATGACGGTCCGATATTTCACTCTTGATTTCCAGGTGGCCAACGCGTCACTAAACTTGGTCATCGCGTGTTTGTTTATCTTCTTCATTGTCGGGTCCTTATCTGGATCTTTATAATCTGTTTGATTCTGGCCCGGGAACAAGAATATCTGGTGCAACTTCTTTAGGAGGGAGGGCCTCATATTATTTATCTTCTTCAGTTTTGCATCATTGATGGTGGCGGTTGTTCGTATGATGCAACCTACTTGATTGTCGTAGCACGCTCACGCTTCCTCGGGCATGGTTGGCTCAATATTACCGTCGTCCACCTCCGTGACCACCAGTCTAGTAGTCCTGAGCTTGTTAGGAAGCCATTGCCTCTTTGCTTTCAGTTCTATACCGGCTCCACTAGTCTCGGCACCGGTCTCAGTCTCAACGCCGGTCTCGATGCTGGTCTCAGTCTCAGCGCCGGTCTTAGTCTCAGCAGCGGTCTCGATGTCAGTCTCAATCTCCGATGTGACACGTGGACCCACCAACATCAACTCTTGATCGTCGGCATCCCTCAAAAAGTCTTCTGCCGCCCGGTAGACGTTGTCGCAGTCACCAGAAGCCTGTGCTTCATCGTTGCTACCCATGTGTCACATCCCTACCTTCTGGTATTGCTCTAGGCTAGCTTCATGTGTGCACCATGTTTAAATTTTATGAAACTTGAAATGGGGGCTGATAAACCCTAGCAGCTAATGAATTCAACTAGGGTCAAAATAAAATATTTTTCAATAAACCCAAAATGCCCTCTGGAAATGTTCATGATTTCTGGTAAAGATGAAAACCTCTGCCAAAAATTATGCACATATTTCTAGGCCATTCTGGATTTTTGAATTAAATCTTATTGTATTTGACTTTGGGCATTTAAATTCTATAAATAATTTAAATGTTCAAATAATGTTGGAAACTATTTTTGGGCCACTGAAATAATTCAGCAAGTGTCCATGAATATTTTCAGGATTTTAGGAAATGCCTTGGTATTTTTCCTAAGCTCAAAACAAAGGCAAATAATTAGAAAACAAAAACAAATTAGAAAACAGAAGAGAGGGAGAGCTTACCTGGCGCTCACCTAGCAGCCCAGCCAGCCCACCTGGCAGCCCACTGGCCGTCCCAGCACTGTGCTGGCCCGTGCCAGCCACCTGCTTCCTCTTGCCAGGCAGGCAGAGAGGAGCGCGTCGGCGCGCGCGCGGGCGCCACGCCACCAGGCTGTCTGACTGCGTCGCCTGGCCACCGCGACGCCTCGCGTCTCCTCCTCGGCGCCACCCCGTTGCCCCCCCCCCGACTCTCTCTCGCTCTCTCTGGTCCTCATCCCCTCCCCTGGCTCTCTCCCTCGCACGCACCGAACGCAGCCGCCGCCGCCGCTCGCCATTGCTGTGCCCACTGCCATCCCCTCGCCCCCTCGACGCATCCAGAAGTTTCGCTGCAACGCACGACATCTCCAAGCTGACGCGCTCAAGCCCGTACGCGCTGCATCGCCGGCATCGGCTCCATCTTCTTCCTCGGGCTCCGACGAACGCCGTCGCCGCTCCACCGTCTGCAGGCCTTCCCCGAGCCCCTCGAGCCTCCCGTCCGAAGCGCTGTGAGCTCCTGCGTCTAACCCCCCTCTTCCCGAGCTCGATTATGCCTCGTAGACGTCGCCCCCTTGCTAACCGAATCGCGCTGCCGCCTGGCCTCATCGCCAACATGGCTCCGGCGACCAATTGGTCATGTGTGTGTGCCGTTGCGCTCGTAGCAACTCCTAGTGCCTCTCTAGCCTGCTACTTTTCTCAAACGCAAGCCGTAGCGCCAAACCCGCCACCACCCGAACTCCGGCCGCCGCGGAAGTGCTCGCCGCCATTAACTCTAGCCACCCCAGCACCAAACACCGCCACCGTTGGATGCGCCACATCGCCAGCTACTCGTAGCGCCCACCTGCGCATCAAACCGTGGCCGGAGCAGCGTTTCCAACGCTCTCCGTCGTCTTGGCCTCGCCGGCGACTCGACGCCGGCAGGTTTGACCTGCTGACCATTGACTGGGTGGGCCCAGTTTGACCCCTGGGTCACTGACATGTGGGACACCCTTGTTAATTTTAGTTAGGTTAGTTTAGCGCTAATTAACCTAGATTAGTGACTACCCTAACACTAACTAACTCTGTTTAGTTAGTCAACTAACCACTGACACGTGGGACCCCACTGGTCAGGTTTGACCTGGAGGCGCCCAGTTGACCTGCTGACATCAGGGTGATGTCATGCTGACGCAATATGTATTTTCTGGATTTATTTTAATTCAGGAAATTCTAGAAAATGTCCTAAACTTCTAAAAATCATAGAAAATCAACCGTAGCTCAGAATGAAATAAATTATATATGAAAAATGATCAGAAAAATCCAATCTTTCATCTGCATAGGTTTCATGCATGTTAGAACACTTTAACCTTGCTGTTTAGGTGAAACAAGTTAATGCACTAATATGACCTCTTATTTCGGGTTTGCATTTCAATCCTTGATTCAAATGAACTCAAACCAATCTGTTCTAAGTTGCATTAGCCAAACAAACTCATTTTGCCATGTCATGATCATGCATCATATTGTGCATTGCATTGATTGTGTTCCCTCTCATTTGCCGGTGATTGTCCCCTCTCAGTAAACGACGTTCGACAATGAGTTCGATGACACCGATGAAGAACTATACTATCTTCAGAAGTGCCAGGCAAGCAAACCCCCCTTGTTCATTCTGATACAATCCCACTCTCTCGCTCCTGCTCTCTTTTACTGCATTAGGACAACAACGATTCAACTGTTACTTGATGCGGTAGTTGAACCCCCTTATCCTCTGCATGACCTGTCATTGCCACAGTAAATAGATGAAACCCACTAGCATGAGTAGGAGTTGTTTGAGCCCTGATGTGCCTACTCATTCATGCTTGTTTGTCATGCCTGCTACTTCTTAGAGTTGAGTCAGGTCTGATTCATCGGGAATGAATCAGAGGTGTGTGAACATGTCCTACTGTTGAGAGCTAAGTGTGTGAACACGATTTGGTAAAGGTAGCGGTGAGAGGCCATGTAGGAGTACATGGTGGGTTGTCTCATTGCAGCCGTCCTCGGGAACTGAGTTCTGTGTTTGTGATCCATGAACAGCTACTACCACACATTGGGATCCTTAATTGACTCTCTCGACTTATTAATCAACTTGATCTCTGTCCAGGAGTTGCAACTAGTTTCTGGTGTTTGTAGGTAGTGTTAGTAGTCTACCAAGTGGCACCCGGTACAGGTGGGCTTGGGACAGACTAGGCACCGTGGCACGGTGTACCAAGCGTAGATCCACCCGTCGAGGTGGGCTTGGGAACCCTGCACACATCGTTTGGGGCCGTGAGCGACACCCCGGCCGGATTTCCTTGTGGATGGAACCCGAATAGGCGATAAACCTGGACGAGAGACTTGTGTGGTTAGTCAGGTCATGGCCAACACCCTCGCTGGGCTTCCGCTTGAAGGTTGTCGAGTACATGTCGTGTAAACGGCGGTAAGTGGTGAGAGCGTGTGTGAAGAAGCACACCCCTGCAGGGTTAACATCATCTATTCGAATAGCCGTGTCTGCGGTAAAGGACTTCTGGGTTGCCTGTACAGTTCATAGACAAGTGAAAGTGGATACTCTAAAATACGCAAGATAAGCGTGAGTGCTATGGATGGCGTTCTCGTAGGGAGACGGGAGCGGATCCATAGTGGTGTGTTGATATGGTGAATATGTGGACTCGTGTACGCCACCTCAAAAGAGTTACTTGCAGGCGTAGTTCAGGATAGCCACCGAGTCAAAGTTGGCTTGCTGCAGTTAAAGCCCACTACCCCTTTGTTGATAATGATGCATATGTAGTTAGTTCTGATGTAAGTCTTGCTGGGTACATTTGTACTCACGTTGCTTAATTTATGGTTTTGTAGAGAGACTTCAGTCTCGCTAGTAGTACCGCGTGAACTTCGACGTTTAGCTTGTTACCTCAGCTACGATCTTGTGCCCTCGGCAGGATCTGGTAGATAGTCAAGCTTCTCAGCCTTTTTCATTTGTAGATTTCTGTACTCAGACATGTTAAGCTTCCGCTTGTGCTTTGACTTGTATGCTCTGAGTGTTGGGTCATGAGACCCATGTTTGTAATATCTCGCTCCTCGGAGCCTATTGAATAAATACTTGAGTCGTAGAGTCATGTTGTGATGCCATGTTATATTTGCACATATCGAGCATATTGTGTGTATGTTATTGAAATGATTGGTATGTGTGGGATCTGACTATCTAGTTGTTTATCCTTAGTAGTCTCTCTTACCGGGAAATGTCTCCTAGTGTTTCCACTGAGCCATGGTAGCTTGCTACTGCTCCGGAACACTTAGGCTGGCCGGCATGTGTCCTTCTTCGTTCCTGTGTTTGTCCCTTCAGGGAAATGTCACGTGATGAATACCGGAGTCCTGTTAGCACGCTATAGCCCGGTTCACCGGAGTCCTGCTAGCCTAGTGCTACAGCCTGGATTCACTCGCTGATGACCGACATGTTCGATGTTGGGTCATGGATCCCTGTCCCTGTAAGTTTGTGCCACTTTGGGTTTACGACTAGCCATGTCAGCCCGGGCTCCTTATCATATGGATGCTAGCGACACTATCATATACGTGTGCCAAAAGACGCAAACGGTCCCTAGCAAAGGTAAGGCGACACCCGTGGGGATACCGTGCGTGAGGCCGCAAAGTGATATGAGGTGTTACATGCTAGATCGATATGGCATTGAGCCGGGGTCCTAACAGCTTTGGTATCAGAGCCTGACTGCTTGTAGGATTACCAAGCCAAACTGGTCGAAGTTGAGTCTAGAACTTCTTTAGTTATATAAGGGAATTGATTGTGGGATGGAACGTAAGGCTCTTTTTACTCCTTATACCTTATGCCCTTCTGATCCGAGTCATCTTATCCTTCCTACGGGGTTAAGGAACTAGGCTTTCTCTTCTTCTATCAGGATCACGTGTTACTAATCCGTAGACTTATAGGATTAATGGATTTTAGCCTCTGTTCAGTTCCTACTACTTCCGTATGATAACTGTTGATCCCGAAACCTTGATATTGTGCCTCTGAATGGCTATGCCACCATTTTTGTAGCATGTCTCCAATATTTTTGAGCATTTACAGCCGTTATGCTGTCTGAGTCATCCCAGGTTTCTAAATAATCTGATGCAATTGCAAAATCCTTCCCTCGGTTTCGATGTCCTTCCTGGCCAGGTTAACCACCCTAAACAGTGAGTTGATGTACTCTATTGCCACAACGTATATGTTGGAGCTATGATTATGACCCTAGATGTCTAGTGTATCACCTAGTAATCTAGCCATGTTCTATGTCCCAGTGTGATGATTCTGGCCATCATTCCCGAAGGCATCCCGTGATGCCACATAGTTAGTAGGCATTCTACTCCTGGGTTTCTGAACCCGAGATTTCCCTACTTACTTCATGTTGTTAGTGTTGCTCGTACCTTTAGGATATTAGTAACCTTTGTGATAGTCCTCGAGGTCTGTGGTATATCGTTCTTCCAAATACCATGAACCATTCTTGGCAGGAGTTCTTTTGAACCAAAAGATCACAACCAGAGTGCTTTTGATGAGTTCTCCATTCTATATTGTGAATCTTCCAGTTCTACCTTCTGCATGGGTTATTCGGAAGAAATGTTGAGATTTGCTCGACATACTAATCTATGCATCCACAACTCAGAAAGATATATCTTCGTTTGGGTTGTCCCTCTTTAGTTGTCTTCTGCCCTTGTCTATCAATTGATATTCAGGAGTAGTTATGCATCCGTGTTCATCGATGCCACTACTCTTGTGGTCCGTCAAGCCATTCTATTCCGAAATGACTAGGAGAAACAAACTCCAGTACCTCATCCATATCGAGGATTAGGTCAAAATAGTTGTGCTCCGCAGATCAAAATGCCAACCCAGCTTTTGATTCTGTTCTACCCTGAAGTATTACCGTCTTTAAGTCAGGATTTTCATGAGAATTGCACCGGCTCTTGTGAATTCTTGATGTAGTGATACTTATCGCCATCATTATTCATCCCTCGGTTCCGTGTTGTCGCAACCGGAATGCCGACAAGTGAATCGTGATGTGTGAATTCGATACTCCTAGCAACCTTGTTGCTTGGTAGTTAATGGACAATAATTTCATTCTTAGTGTGTTGGTTTTTGAATCATCATTCTAAGATTGATCATGCTACCTAGTCCTTATTTCTGGTGCACTCTTCGATCAATGAGTTAGGATTATCCAATCCCTTGCTTATTTCACCATATTGTCTTGCCCTGAAAAGCAAGATTGTTCTCGAGCTTAGTAGCATATCGTTAGTTCGTGATTTTCCGAATATCTTCTCGGAAGTATCACCTGGTTGTCACCTGACCGCTATGTTGAGTTCGTGATCAAGTTGGTTCCTTGTAACCACCCATTCTCCAAGAATCTGTGTGGGATATCCCTGAGCTAGTTGGTTAAGCCAAACAACAACTTGGAGAGTTGGAAGATAAAAGCTTGTCTGACTTAGTTCATGTTAAGGGATATCTTTTAGTGTGTGTGTGTGTGTTGAAGAAAGACGGTATTTTCATTGATTGACCCTCATGATCAGTTAATGGACCTATCATCTTATCCAAACTTTGATTTGAGTATGGGCTATCGTCAAGTCAAATCAGAACCAACGATATCCGTAATGTTGTCTTACTCGTGGTTGATTCCTCGAGCATACACCATTATGTCTTTTGGGTCTAACCAATACTATCACCTTGTTCACATAGTTATGGAATTCCATCTCCATGGGAATCTGGATGAATTGTTGTTGAGCCCATCGACAACATCCTTGTCTTCTCCATAATTTTGTTGAACATTAAGCTAGTATTGGAAACTTTTGTAAGCATTATCTTCGTGATCCATTCATGAAGCATATGTTTGGATGAAAGAAGTGACTTCCTCTAATTCATGTGCATTTGGAGCAAGTTGCCGCCGTGGATTCAAGAAAGTCAATGTTGCTTCCTCTGGAATCATCCCAAGTCAGTCATGCATACGTGCGAAGTATTCTGTGGTCTGGAGACTTGCAACCTTCATTCCATATGTGTCCCGAGCACACCAAGCCACAGATTGATTTGTTCAAGGAGAAGAAGTTCCTTCATAAGAGCTAATCATATGACTTATGCAAGGACTTTGTTATCCACGGTGATGGTTCCCAACTAGAACTCGGTAGTGTTTTATTGTAAGACTACCATGTGATCATGTTTTGTCTGGGACAACGTGTTCACATGTGTGTAGCAGAACCAACTCATGTTTTGGAGCTTGCTATCATAGTTTATGCCCCGAGAATCTCGCAACGCCATCTCGTCGATTTGTGTTGCAAACTTTCATTTTTCTTCCTAGACTCGATGAGTCTGGAATATCCTGACACCAACCAGGTCTGAATCTCAGGCAGATATGATGGTTGGAACGTTTTCCCAAGAACTATAATATTGGTCTCTGTGTAACCCGGTAAAGTGGATGTCGTGGCTAACACACCCAGCCGGAAGACCTATTATTGTAGTATTTGGTTTGAGGAAGTTGGCCACCTCCCCATAAGGGTTTCATAGGATTTACTCCCTAGTCGTTCCTTATGGATTTTTGTGTTCCCGAAGTCCGACCTTTACTTGATGTTCTAGATATCAAACCATTTCAATGAATGGGATACGCTAGCACATCAAGGAGAACATTAGCAGCGGAGTGCTAAATGTCTCTCGGTCGATCATCCAGATTTTGTTTCTTGGCCTCGCTAAGGTGAAATCTGAGAAGGTGTTGTCTTCCTATGCATCTGCATCGTCCATCACTATCCATCATGGAAGTATGTTGTGTTGCCAGGATCCTTGACACGGATGTTGGTAAAACCTTGATGAATATGGAAATGCTCAAGTTCTTGAGAGCATGATCAGTGACTGGGTTAAATCCTTGGTAACAATCCAAATGTTCCTTCCATTGCCGAGTTGTCTCAAAACCCTAGCTCCCTTTCCAACTGAGTATGCTATTTCTTAGAACTCCTTCAAACGATCGCTTGAGAATTGCCTTAGGCTGGTATAAAGAGTTTCGATGATCTCCGAATCAAAGGTAATTCTTTTTGCCACTTAAGGGGATATTTCTACAAGTCACCTTCCCTAAGGTGCCCCGTTATGGTATCATGGCAACTCAACTCCTCGCTACGTTGACAATCGTTTACCACCTTCTTAAGTGTGGAATTGTTGTCTACCTAGTGACCCTCATCATCTGTTCCACTCCATCCCTCCAGATGTGTGCTTCATGTCTCAGCTCGAGAGATGTTGCTATGACTCACTCTGTGAGTTGATCCTAAGTTGATTGATCTTCGAGAAGATCGATTCTTCTGGAATTGTCCCTTTCCTCTTGTTGTTATGTTAGATGGAGATCTCAGAGCAAGACGTCGAGACAAAGATGGTGATCGAATCAACGTTCTCATGAAGTGCACCTTGGATCATGAAGATTGTGTTAGTTTGCGTCCCCCCATCATCTTACCCTACGCTTGAATCTCGAGACGAGATTCTTGTCTAGTGGGGGTGAGCTGTCACATCCCTACCTTCTGGTAATGCTCTAGGCTAGCTTCATGTGTGCATCATGTTTAAATTTTATTAAACTTGAAATTGGGGCTGATAAACCCTAGCAGCTAATGAATTCAACTAGGGTCAAAATAAAATCTTTTTCAATAAACCCAAAATGCCCTCTGGAAATGTTCATGATTTCTGGTAAAGGTGAAAACCTCTGCCAAAAATGATGCACATATTTCTAGGCCTTTCTGGATTTTTGAACTAAATCTTATTGTATTTGACTTTGGGCATTTAAATTCTATAAATAATTTAAATGTTCAAATAATGTTGGAATTATTTTTGGGCCACTAAAATAATTCAGCAAGTGTCCATGAATATTTTCAGGATTTTAGGAAATGCCTTGGTATTTTTCCTAAGCTCAAAACAGAGGCAAATAATTAGAAAACAAAAACAAATTAGAAAACAGAAGAGAGGGAGAGCTTACCTGGCGCTCACCTGGCAGCCCAGCCAGCCCACCTGGCAGCCCACTGGCCGGCCCAGCACTGTGCTGGCCCGTGCCAGCCACCTGCTTCCTCTTGCCAGGCAGGCAGAGAGGAGCGCGCCAGCGCGCGCGCGGGCGCCACGCCACCAGGTTGTCTGCCTGCGTCGCCTGGCCACGGCGACGCCTCGCGTCTTCTCCTCGGCGCCACCCCGTTGCCCCCCCCCGACTCTTTCTCGCTCTCTCTGGTCCCCATCCCCTCCCCTGGCTCTCTCCCTCGCACACACCGAACGCAGCCGCCGCCGCCGCTCGCCATTGCTGCGCCCACTGGCATCCCCTCGCCCCCTCGACGCATCCAGAAGCTTCGCTACAACGCACGACGTCTCCAAGCTGACGCGCTCGAGCCCGTACGCGCTGCATCGCCGGCATCGGCTCCATCTTCTTCCTTGGGCTCCGACGAATGCCTTCGCCGCTTCACCGTCTGCAGGCCTTCCCCGAGCCCCTCGAGCCTCCCGTCCAAAGCGTTGTGAGCTCCTGTGTCTAACCCCCCTCTTCCCGAGCTCGATTATGCCCCGTAGACGTCGCCCCCTTGTCGACCGAATCGCGCTGCCGCCTGGCCTCGTCGCCGACGTGGCTCCGGCGACCAATTGGTCATGTGCGTGTGCCGTTGTGCTCGTAGCAACGCCTAGTGCCTCTCTAGCCTGCTACTTTTCTCAAACGCAAGCCGTAGCGCCAAACCCGCCACCACCCGAACTCCGGCCGCCGCGGAAGTGCTCGCCGCCATTAACTCCAGCCACCCCAGCACCAAACACCGCCACCGTTGGATGCGCCACATCGCCAGCTACTCGTAGCGCCCACCTGCGCATCAAACCGTGGCCGGAGCAGCGTTTCCAACGCTCTCCGTCGTCTTGGCCTCGCCGGCGACTCGACGCCGGCAGGTTTGACCTGCTGACCATTGACTGGGTGGGCCCAGTTTGACCCCTGGGTCACTGACATGTGGGACACCCTTGTTAATTTTAGTTAGGTTAGTTTAGCGCTAATTAACCTAGATTAGTGACTACCCTAACACTAACTAACTCTGTTTAGTTAGTCAACTAACCACTAACACGTGGGACCCCACTGGTCAGGTTTGACCTGGAGGCGCCCAGTTGACCTGCTGACATCAGGGTGATGTCATGCTGACGCAATATGTATTTTCTGGATTTATTTTAATTCAGGAAATTCCAGAAAATGTCCTAAACTTCTAAAAATCATAGAAAATCAACCGTAGCTCAGAATGAAATAAATTATATATGAAAAATGATCAGAAAAATCCAATCTTTCATCTGCATAGGTTTCATGCATGTTAGAACACTTTAACCTTGCTGTTTAGGTGAAACAAGTTAATGCACTAATATGACCTCTTATTTCGGGTTTGCATTTGAATCCTTGATTCAAATGAACTCAAACCAATCTGTTCTAAGTTGCATTAGCCAAACAAACTCATTTTGCCATGTCATGATCATGCATCATATTGTGCATTGCATTGATTGTGTTCCCTCTCATTTGCCGGTGATTGTCCCCTCTCAGTAAACGACGTTCGACAATGAGTTCGATGACACCGATGAAGAACTATACTATCTTCAGAAGTGCCAGGCAAGCAAACCCCCCTTGTTCATTCTGATACAATCCCACTCTCTCGCTCCTGCTCTCTTTTACTGCATTAGGACAACAATGATTCAACTGTTACTTGATGCGGTAGTTGAACCCCCTTATCCTCTGCATGACCTGTCATTGCCACAGTAAATAGATGAAACCCACTAGCATGAGTAGGAGTTGTTTGAGCCCTGATGTGCCTACTCATTCATGCTTGTTTGTCATGCCTGCTACTGCTTAGAGTTGAGTCAGGTCTGATTCATCGGGAATGAATCGGAGGTGTGTGAACATGTCCTACTGTTGAGAGCTAAGTGTGTGAACACGATTTGGTAAAGGTAGCGGTGAGAGGCCATGTAGGAGTAGATGGTGGGTTGTCTCATTGCAGCCGTCCTCGGGAACTGAGTTCTGTGTTTGTGATCCATGAACAGCTACTACCACACATTGGGATCCTTAATTGACTCTCTCGACTTATTAATCAACTTGATCTCTGTCCAGGAGTTGCAACTAGTTTCTGGTGTTTGTAGGTAGTGTTAGTAGTCTACCAAGTGGCACCCGGTACAGGTGGGCTTGGGACAGACTAGGCACCGTGGCACGGTGTACCAAGCGTAGATCCACCCGTCGAGGTGGGCTTGGGAACCCTGCACACATCGTTTGGGGCCGTGAGCGACACCTCGGCCGGATCTCCTTGCGGATGGAACCTGAATAGGCGATAAACCTGGACGAGAGACTTGTGTGGTTAGTTAGGTCGTGGCCGACACCCTCGCTGGGCTTCCGCTTGAAGGTTGCCGAGTACATGTCGTGTAAACGGCGGTAAGTGGTGAGAGCGTGTGTGAAGAAGTACACCCCTGCAGGGTTAACATCATCTATTCGAATAGTCGTGTCCGCGGTAAAGGACTTTTGGGTTGCCTGTACAGTTCATAGACAAGTGAAAGTGGATACTCTAAAATGCGCAAGATAAGCGTGAGTGCTATGGATGGTGTTCTCGTAGGGAGACGGGAGCGGATCCATAGTGGTGTGTTGATATGGTGAATATGTGGACTCGTGTGCACCACCTCAAAAGAGTTACTTGCAGGCGTAGTTCAGGATAGCCACCGAGTCAAAGCTGGCTTGCTGCAGTTAAACCCCACTACCCCTTTGTTGATAATGATGCATATGTAGTTAGTTCTGATGTAAGTCTTGCTGGGTACATTTGTACTCACGTTGCTTAATTTATGTTTTTGCAGAGAGACTTCAGTCTCGCTAGTAGTACCGCGTGGACTTCGACGTTTAGCTTGTTACCTCAGCTACGATCTTGTGCCCTCGGCAGGATCTGGTAGATAGTCAGGCTTCTCAGCCTTTTTCATTTGTAGATGTCTGTACTCAGACATGTTAAGCTTCCGCTTGTGCTTTGACTTGTATGCTCTGAGTGTTGGGTCATGAGACCCATGTTTGTAATATCTCGCTCCTCGGAGCCTATTGAATAAATACTTGAGTCGTAGAGTCATGTTGTGATGCCATGTTGTATTTGCACATATCGAGCATATTGTGTGTATGTTATTGAAATGCTTGGTATGTGTGGGATCTGACTATCTAGTTGTTTATCCTTAGTAGCCTCTCTTACCGGGAAATGTCTCCTAGTGTTTCCACTGAGCCATGGTAGCTTGCTACTGCTCCGGAACACTTAGGCTGGCCGGCATGTGTCCTTCTTCATTCCTGTGTCTGTCCCTTCGGGGAAATGTCACGTGATGAATACCGGAGTCCTGTTAGCCCGCTACAGCCCGGTTCACCGGAGTCCTGCTAGCCCAGTGCTACAGCCTGGATTCACTCGCTGATGACCAACACGTTCGATGTTGGGTCATGGATGCCTGTCCCTGTAAGTTTGTGCCACTTTGGGTTTACGACTAGCAATGTCAGCCCGGGCTCCTTATCATATGGATGCTAGCGACACTATCATATACGTGTGCCAAAAGACGCAAATGGTCCCGGGCAAAGGTAAGGCGACACCCGTGGGGATACCGTGCGTGAGGCCGCAAAGTGATATGAGGTGTTACATGCTAGATCGATATGGCATTGAGCCGGGGTCCTGACACCATGTTTCCTACGATTAAATCTAGTTATTAATTCTAGACCTAATAAAATGAATAATGACATGCAGGAACATTGACTACTTCCCGGTGCGGCAAATCTCAGGCACTTGATATCTCCTAGTTTGTAGCACAAGTCATGCCGAACTTCACGGAAAATTTTGGCATGCCTTTTGCTAAAAAGTGGACAAATTGAGAACCTAAAATTTGCTGGAATGGAAATGAATCAACGTTCCAGCAAAACATAGGCCACTCGGCTTCATTCCCTGGAAACAACAAAGACACTTGGGCACAATCGAAACATGTGCAAACACAATTGAAGAATTTGCATATATCCTGACCACTTGAAATTTGCATGTCCTAGCGTTTGACACTTCAAGAAAATCTACACAAATCCCATGCTCTCTCAAACTCAATTCAAAAATCAAATATAGATTATAGTTAGTTAACTACTGAACTAAACTTTACTCTAAACTAAACCCTACTGCCCTAATTAACATCTAGTTAAACAAACTCAATTCAAAAACTAAACCCTACTAAACTAATTAACATCTACATTATCTACTACTTAACATCTATTATTACCCTAACTAATAAACATCTACTATTAACCATACTGCCCTAGTTAACTAGTACCATCACTACTACTAATTAACATCTACTACTACTAAAAATCATTATGTATGAACCCTAGTACTAATTAACATCTACTACTACTGCTAATTAACATGGCAGAGGAACAGAAAGCTGAGAGAGAGGGGGTGGGGGAGGGGTGAGGGGCTTACAGAGAGGGGAGAGACGGTGGCAGGGAGGTGCTCGACGATGGAGGTAGGGACGGCGAGGGCGGGCTCGGGATCAGGAGGCGACAGTCCTGGGTGGGCTCGGGGGTGGTGAGGTGGAGTGCAGTGGCGGAGAGGTCGAGGATGGCGACGGTGAGGTCGAGGGCAGCCCAAGAGGCGGCGGCGGTGAGGCTGGGCGGCCTCGGGCGGCGACGGTGAGGATGAGTGCGGCGTCGATGCCGGAAGGAGACGGCGGCGAAGTGGGGGCGACGGCGAAGTGGGGGAGACAATGGAGAAGAGTGGGGCAAGGGATTTGGGGGAGAAGTGGCTGGGGGGAAACCGTTTTTGCATTAAGTCGAAAATAACGGTAGCGCGTTAGCGAAAACGCGCTATAGCTAAGTTAACTATAGCGCATTTTCGCAAACGTGCTACTGCTATTCCTTCATCCTTTTTTCCCTTTTTCGTTTATTTTTCTTTACATTTTATATTTTTCCATTCTCCTTTTTCTATTTCTTTCATTTTCATTTACTTTTCTATTTGTTTTTCATTTTGTTTTATTTTCATTAGCAGTAGTGCTTTACACGTAAACGCGTTGCTATAAGAATATTAGCGGCAGCGCGGTTTTTGAAAGATCGCTAATACTATGTGTAGCCCATCGGCTTAGTGGTTGAAATTTTAGTAGTAGCGAATTTTCATCGAGACGCGCTACTGCTATATATGCATCTGCAATGCGCTTATTTGGCACACGCTACTGTTTTCTAGCAGTAGCGAGCTTTTATAACAAGCGCTACTGCTAAAGTTCTGTGTATAACATTTTCCCAAGTAGTGTAGATATGATCAACATAGTGATGTTCACCATTGAAAACTACTCCATCTCACGTGATGATCGGACATGGTTTAGTTGATTTGGATCACGTGATCATTTAGATGACTAGAGGGATGTCTTTCTAAGTGTGAGTTCTTAAGTAATATGATTAATTGAACATTAATTTATCATGAACTTAGTCCTGATAGTTTTTGCATGTCTATGTTGTTGTAGATCAATGGCCCGTGCTACCGTTCCCTTGAATTTTAATGTGTTCCTAGAGAAAGCTAAGTTGAAAGATGATGGTAGCAATTACACAGACTGGGTCCATAACTTGAGGATTATCCTCATTGCTGCACAGAAGAATTACGTCCTGGAAGCACCGCTAGGTGTACCACCTGCGCCAGCAACTGCAGACATTGTGAATGCCTGGCAGACGCGTGTTGATGACTACTCGATAGTTCAGTGTGCCATGCTTTACGGCATAGAATCGGGACTTCAAAGACATTTTGAACGTCATGGAGCATGTGAGATGTTCCAAGAGTTGTAGTTCATATTTCAAGAAAATGCTCGAGTTGAGAGATATGAAGTCTCCAACAAGTTCTATTGCTGCAAAATGGAGGAGAGTAGTTCTGTCAGTGAACACATACTCAGAATGTCTGGGTACCATAACCACTTGACTCAACTGGGAGTTAATCTTCCTGATGATAGTGTCATTGACAGAGTTCTTCAATCACTACCACCAAGCTATAAAGGCTTCGTGATGAACTATAATATGCAAGGGATGACAAAAATGATTCCCGAGCTATTCGCAATGCTAAAGGCTGCAGAGGTAGAAATCAAGAAGGCGCATCAAGTGTTGATGGTTAACAAAACCACTAGTTTCAAGAAAAAAGGCAAAGGGAAGAAGGGGAACTTCAAGAAGAATGGCAAGCAAGTTGCTACTCCCGGGAAGAAGCCCATGTTTGGACCTAAGCCTGAAACTGAGTGCTTCTACTGCAAAGGGACTGGTCACTAGAAGCGGAACTGTCCCAAGTATTTGGCGGATAAGAAGGATGGCAAAGTTAAAGGTATATTTGATATACATGTTATTGATGTGTACCTTACTAATGCTCGTAGTAGCGCTTGGGTATTTGATACTGGTTCTGTTGCTCATATTTGCAACTCGAAACATGGGCTATGGATTAAACAAAGATTGGCTAAGGACGAGGTGACGATGCGTGTCAGAAATTGTTCCAGGGTCGATGTGATCGCCGTCGGCATGCTACCTCTACATCTACCTTCGGGATTAGTTTTAGACCTAAATAATTGTTATTTGGTGCCAGCGTTGAGCATGAACATTATATCTAGATCTTGTTTGATGTGATACGGTTATTCTTTTAAATAAGAGAATAATGCTTATGTCAGTGTCGTGGGAACGGGGGTCCCCAGACTTGCCTGCCTACGGCCTGCAGCGTGGCGCAACCAGCAACCCAGTACGGCCTGTCTTCATCAACCCAAGTTCAAGAACCTCGTCAGGGGCCAAGCCTCGCGGGGCGGATGACACAAGGCCCCCTCAGGGGCGGCCTCACCATGCAGGCTCACGACGAGGCGGAGAGATCAAGGCAAGGGGTACCTCACGAGGTGCTCATGACGCAAGCCATGACGATCAAGACCAGGCGGGCGCCAGGCCGGCGCCAGCCTACACAGTGTCCTTGTTTCCTCTTTGGTGCAAAGGGGGCAAGCGCAGGCGCGGAGTACCGAGGCATCAAGCAAAGGTTTCCATATTGGTGAAACGAGACCAAGGCCAGTAGGATGGCAGGACGGAGGTCACCGTGGGGCCCAAGACGGCGTCATCCCCAGTGCCTTTGGCAGTCGAAGACCACCTTTAGTCGGGATAGATTGCACTAGTTGTCCCCTTTCAAAATGGCCGTTGTTGGCTCCCTTCCCGCTCAATATTTGGGAAGAGGACCAGGGCCTCTATATATAGAGATAGCCACCACAGTAAAGAGGCATCTGGTCGAGATCCGATCGAATGCTTCCCAAGTAGAACACCACCACCACAAGAACACCCCTCGCGAGGCTATTCTTCCTCTGTACTGTTCATCATCAGCCCAAGAGGCAATCCACTACACCACACACAGGAGTAGGGTATTACACCACAACAGTGGCCCGAACCTGTATAAATCTTGTGTCTCATGTGTTGTTCATCGTGCTAGTAGATTCACAGCGAGTTCAAACCTTAAGGGTTTTGCCGGAACCCAATATCTGACATTTGGTGCACCAGGTAGGGGTGCGCTGAAATCTTCTTTCCGCTGTTTTGCATTCCATCACTCCGTCGCATCCATGGCAGACGCTCGCCGAGCTCGCGCCGAGCGTTGGGTTGCTCTCGCCGCCCACGTCGCCCAGACGGCTCCCATCGGTGGGCCTCCTCGTCGTTCTCCGTTGCCTACTGCCAACGCCACCACCGGCCCGGCGGGGAACAAGCAGCAAGCATCTTTGCTGCACCCCTCGGTGCGGCGGGAAGGCCGCACCGCCATTCTGTTGCTGACTCGAGCTGGTTCGTCGTCTCACGCATGTCTCGCTCCCACGGACACACAGGCGCATTGCTCCTGGCACGTGAGCCCCTGCACTACCGCCCCATCGACGACCTCTATGAGGAGTGGCTCGCTCGCATCACCGAGCTTGTTAGTGCTGCAGGAGGCTCTCCTGTGCCGTCCCTCTCGTTGCCTCGCCCCCTCCCCGTCCTGGATGGGCGATGCGGCTCAGGGGGTGCCTCCGCCACCTCCTCCCCAAGAAGGCTCCCTAGCTCCAAGGTGCGCGGCTCCTAGACGTGACCCCCTGCATCCGGCGCCCACGCGACAAGAAAGGAGCTGCCAAGAAATCCCTCGGCCTCAGGAAGGCGCTCGCGTGCTCCCTGCACCAGTGCGGCAAGACCGCATCCCTACACCAGCACGTCAAGACCCCGTGCTGCCCCTGGCGGTGGCACGCGGGAACCATCAAGAGCAAGCCCCTCGTCTGCAAAAGGCTCCGGTGTCCATGACAGGTTGTCGCACCTTCACCACCGAGTTGTGCAGCATCGCCTGGCCAGGCATGTTCAAGCCGGATCTGCCACCTCGCTACGACGGCACCGCCGACCCCGCGGAGTTCCTGCAGCTTTACGAGCTGGGCATTGAGGCGGCCAACGGAGACGAAAAGGTCATAGCGAACTGGTTTCCCATGGTGCTCAAGGATGGTGCCCGCACATGGCTCCTGAACCTGCCTCCCGGCTCGATCTCCTCTTGGGATAGGATGCGCAGCCGATTCGTCACCAACTTCCAGGGCACTCACGACCGTCCTCCTGTCATGGGTGACCTGCGCCGCATCAAGCAGCAGCCTGGAGAGACCCTACAGAAGTACATCCAGCGCTTCAACAATGCTCGCCTCAAGATTCCCAAGGTAACTGAGGAGGCCATCATCTCAGCGTTCTCCGATGGCGTCCGCGACGTCAAGATGAAGGAGGAGCTCGCCATCCACGATGATCTATGAACATATCTCGAGTTGTTCAAGCTGGCAACCAAGTGCGCAAGAGCTGAGGAGGAACGCCTCTCCCTCCTAGAGCTTCCAGCTGCTGACCCAGAAGAGAAGAAGGCCAAGGTCGAGAATGTGAAGTGCAAAGGAGCAGCCGTGCTCGCAGCAGAACCAGACACGAAGCGCGCCAGGGACCACTGATACATCTCCAATGTATCTACTTTTCCAAACACTTTTGCCCTTGTTTTGGACTCTAACTTGCATGATTTGAATGAAACTAACCCGGACTGACGCTGTTTTCAGCAGAACTGCCATTATGTTGTTTATTGTGCAGAAAACAAAACTTCTCGGAATGACCTGAAAATCCACGGAGATAAGTTTTGGAAAAAATAAAAAATACTGGCAAAAGATGAAGACCAGGGGGCCCACACCCTGTTCACGAGGGTGGGGGCGCGCCCTCCCCCCTGGGCGCGCCCTTTATCTCGTGGGCCCCCTGGAGCTCTGCCGACCTCAACTCCAACTCTATATATTTCGTTTCGTGGAGAAAAAAATCAGAGAGAAAGTTTCATCGCGTTTTACGATGCGGAGCCGCCACCAAGCCCTAATCTCTCTCGGGAGGGCTGATCTAGTGTCCGTTCGGGGCTCCGAGAGGGGGATTCGTCGCTGTCGTCATCATCAACCATCCTCCATCACCAATTTCATGATGCTCACCGCCGTGCGTGAGTAATTCCATCGTAGGCTTGCTGGACGGTGATGGGTTGGATGAGATTTACCATGTAATCAAGTTAGTTTTGTTAGGGTTTGATCCCTAGTATCCACTATGTTCTGAGATTGATGTTGCTATGACTTTGCTATGCTTAATGCTTGTCAGTAGGGCCCGAGTGCCATGATTTCAGATCCGAACCTATTATGTTTCATGAATATATGTGTGTTATTGATCCTATCTTGCAAATCTATAGTCACCTATTATGTGGTATGATCCGATAACCCTGAAGTGACAATAATCGGGATACTTCTCGGTGATGACCATAGTTTGAGGAGTTCATGTATTCACTTTGTGCTAATGCTTTGTTCCGGTTCTCTATTAAAAGGAGGCCTTAATAGCCCTTAGTTTCCACTAGGACCCTGCTGCCACGGGAGGGTAGGACAAAAGATGTCATGCAAGTTCTTTTCCATAAGCACGTATGACTATATTCGGAATACATGCCTACATCACATTGATGAACTGGAGCTAGTTCTGTGTCACCCTATGTTATAGCTATGAGGAATCGCATCCGACATAATTATCCATCACTGATCCAATGCCTACGATCTTTTCACATCTTGTGCTTCGCTTATTTACTTTTCTGTTGCTATTGTTACAATTACTACAAAACTATTATCTTTACTTTTGCCACTGTTACCATTACTATCATACCGCTTTGCTACTAAATACTTTGCTGCAGATACTAAGTTATCTAGGTGTGGTTGAATTGACAACTCAAATGCTAATACTTAAGAATATTCTTTGGCTCCCCTTCTGTCGAATCAATAAATTTGGGCTGAATACTCTACCCTTGAAAGTTGTTGCGATCCCCTACACTTGTGGGTTATCAAGACTAATTTCTGGCGCCGTTGCCGGGGAGCATAGCTCTATTCTTTGAGTCACTTGGGATTTATATCTGTTGATCACTATGAGGAACTTGAAAGATGAAAGAACCAAGATTTTTCCCTCAACTACGAGGGGAGGTAAGGAACTGCCATCTAGCTCTGGACTAGATTCTCCTTCTGTTTTAAATAAGCTTGCGACACCTAAACCTGCTACTGCTATGAATTCTGATATGTCGCATCTTATTGATGATGCCACTTCTGCTATATATGATACTTATGATGAAACTACTTCTGTGCGTGATACTACTGTGCCATTAGGTGAATTTCTTGATGAACAACTTTCTAGGGTTAGAGAGAATGAAATCATTGAAGATGCTATTACTGATGATAGTGATGATGAAAGTTCTCCCCCTGATTATGAATTACCTGTTGTTCTTGTGGGTTATGTTATGAATGAGGAAGCTGCTAAAGCTATTTTTGCTTGCAAAGATAGATACGATCTTAAGAAGTTATTAGCTAAATGGAAGCAGTAATCCCTTAATGCTAGAATGAAACCTGACCCTGCTTTTTCTACTTCACCTATCTATGTTACTGATAAGGATTATGAATTCTCTATTGATCCTGAAATAATTACTTTGGTTGAATCTGATCCTTTTTATGGCCTTGAATCTGAAACTGTTGTGGCACATCTTACCAAGTTGAATGATATAGCCACCCTGTTTACTAATGATGAGAAGTCTCACCATTATTATATCCTTAAGATATTTCCATTCTCATTAAAGGGTGATGCTAATACTTGGTTTGATTCTCTTGATCCTGGTTGTGTGCGTAGTCCCCAGGATATGATTTATTACTTCTTTGCCAAATATTTCCCTGCTCATAAGAAACAAGCTGCCTTGCGGGAAATATACAATTTTGTGCAAATCAAAGAAGAGAGTCTCCCACAAGCTTGGGGGAGGCTTCTCCGATTACTCAATGCTTTGCCTGATCATCCTCTTATGAAAAATGAAATACTTGATATCTTTTATAATGGACTAACCGATGCTTCCAAGGACTACTTGGATAGTTGTGCTGGTTGTGTTTTCAGGGAAAAGAACAGTCGACAAAGCTGAATTACTATTGAATAATATGTTGACTAATGAAAATAATTGGACTCTTCCTGACCCAATTCCTGAGGCAATTCCTGAACCAATTGAGACAACTCCCGAGCCTACTCTTAAACCCACTCCTAAGAAGAGAGGTGTTCTATTTCTCAGTCCTGAAGATATGCAAGAGGCAAAGAAATCAATGAAAGAAAAAGGTATTAAAGCTGAAGATGTTAAGAATTTACCTCCTATTGAAGAAATACGTGGTCTTAATCTACCGCATGTTGAAGAAACACATTGTCCTGACAACCCGACATAGGTAGTAAAGGTAAATTCTCTCTATAGATATGATAAAGTTGAAATCCCGTCTACTAAATTTTATAGCCCATGCTTAGATGAATTTGATGACTTTATGGCTAGACAAGAAAGTTTTAATGCTTATGTTGGTAGAGAATTAAAGAATAATTCTTTCGAGATAGGATGCTTGAGTGATTATATGGCTAGAGTTAAAGGTGAACTTAAACTCATTAGCAAATATGCTTCTATGGTTACCACTCAAGCTGAGCAGGTACTTAAAGCTCAAATTGATTTGCTCGATGAATTAAATAATAAACATGACTTTGCTGTTAGAGTGGCTACTAGAACTGGTAGAATGACTCAGGAACCATTGTATCCTGAAGGCCACCCTAAGAGAATCGAGAAGGATTCTCAGAGAAATAATTTAGAGGCACCTAGTTCTTATAAAAAGAATAAAAAGAAAAATGATAGGACTTTGCATGCTTCTAGTGAACCTGTTGTAGACATACCTGAGAATCCCAATGATATTTCTATTTCTGATGCTGAAACACAATCAGGTGATGAACATGAACCTAGTGATAATGTTAATGATAATATTCATGTTGATGCTCAACCTAGCAATACCAATGAAGTAGAGGTTGAACCTGCTGTTGATCTTGATAACCCACAATCAAAGAATCAACGTTATGATAAGAGAGATTTTGTTGCTAGGAAGCACGATAGGGAAAGAGAACCATGGGTTCAGAAACCCATGCCCTTTCCTCCTAAACCATCCAAGACAAAGGATGATGAGGATTTTGAGCGCTTTGCTGAAATGATTAGACCTATGTTTTTACGTATGCGCTTGACTAATATGCTTAAATTAAATCCATATGCTAAGTATATCAAGTATATCATTACAAATAAAAGAAAGATACTGAAAGCTGAAATTTCCACCATGCTTGCTAATTACACTTTTAAGGGTGGAATACCAAAGAAACTTGGACATCCAGGGGTACCAACTATACCATGCTCCATTAAAAGAAATTATGTTAAAACTGCCTTATGTGATCTTGGAGCCGGTGTTAGTGTTATGCCTCTCTTTTTATATCGTAGACTTGAATTAAATAAGTTGACACCTACTGAAATATCTTTGCAAATGGATGATAAATCAACTGCTATATCTATCGGTATTTGTGAGGATGTGCCTATTGTGGTTGCAAATGTCACTATCTTCACGGACTTTGTTATTCTTGATATTCCCGAGGACGATAGTATGTCGATTATCCTTGGTAGACCCTTTTTGAATACTACAGGGGCTGTTATTGATTGCAACAAAGGCAGTGTCACTTTTCATGTTAATGGTAATGAGCATACGATACACTTTCTGAGGAAACAATCTCAAGTTCATAGCATCAATTCTATTGGAAAAGTTCCAACTATCATTATTGGAGGTTTTGAATTTCCTCTTCCTACTGTCAAGAAAAAGTATGATATTCTTATTATTGGGGATGTTCATATCCCCGTTGAGGTAACTTAGTGTTATTCAGAATTTCTCCAGTTCCGTGTTATTCGGAATGAGTTTGTTAACAAGACTTGATCAACCTTGTTAGTGGATTCATTTTGATGATCATGAGATGGATGAAACTAGAAGGCACAACCTTCTGTACCCTCTTTTTACTTTCTGCTATTTAGAATAAATAAAGCAAAAAGAGTATTATCTGTCTGTTTTCTGAATTATCCATGCAATAAAAAAATATCCTGAAAATAAAAGTGCTCCAAATGCCCTGCAAATTTAGTATGATTTTTTATGGAATGTTTGAGGATTTTAGGCACTGAAAACACTGCAGGGGGCAAGCACCTGGCCATGAGGGTGAAGGGCGCGCCCACACCCCCTGGACGCGCCCCCTGTCTCATGGGCCCAGGGCAGCTCCCCTCCACTTATTCTTGCACCCACACACTCCATCTTCCTCCCAAAAAATCCTCATCCAGCTCAAGCACGAGTTCTAGCTCATTTTGCTACGATTTTCAATCTCCTTGCTCAAAGCTCCATTCACAAAACTGCTTTGGGAGATTGTTGCTTGATATGTGACTCCTCCATTGATCCAAATAGATTTTGTTCTAGTGCTTTATTCATTGCAAAATTTTGCTGCATAGGTGACCCTGTTCTTGAGCTTGCATGTTAAATTTATGAGGTCCCAAGTAATTCTAATGCATGATATAGGCTCTAGGCACTTGTAGGAGTAGTTGCTACCAATCTTTTTTAGTTTTATTCACTTTTATTTTGAAGTTACTAATAATTTCAGAAATTTTCAGAAAATGTTAAGGAGATTTTTGAGGGGCTCTTCTAGCCAAGGCTCCCAGGATAAACAAGCTAAAGAGAAGGAAAAGGCTAAGTATAATCTTCCTCGCGTAGCAGAAGTACGGCCGTGTGAATGGCCATGCGATGATCTCTTGCGAGAAGCCGGTATTTATGAAGACTTTTATTCCTTGGTTGAAAATGCTGGCCTCACCAACTTCCTCCATGACCGGATCGATCAGTACCTCTTACTCACTAATACTTTCGTGCAAAACTTCTATTTTTATCCTAAGAATTCACCTCCATCAGTATCATTTCATTTATATGATGAATTCAAGGGAATGTCTTTACATAATTTTTGCGCGGTATGTAGAATACCCTTTGAGGGAAAATTAGATGAACCAACATCGTAAAGATGTGGATGGCTTTGTTAACACTATCACTGTAGGGGATCCAAAGAAGGGTTCTGATGCGAGAATCTCTAGCATACACTTTCCTGTTTTACGCTACTTTGCCATATTTGCTAGTAGATGCTTAATTGATCGTGGAAACAGTGGAAACTTCAATGTCCCTGATATTATTATTCTGCTCCATGCCTTATTTGGTGACAATAGTTTTAGTATGGGTGATGTTATTGCTAAACGTCTAAGCCTGAATCATACAAAAGGCCCCATCTTTGGAGTTATCTATGTTGCACGTCTTGCTAAACATTTTGAGATACCTATTAGGCACCATGAGAAAGAGGAGACAGAATTGCCTCCTTACATTTTAGATTACAGGAGCATGGTAGCACATGAGTTTATTGTTCACAACGAAGATAAGATGCTCCTATATAACTTGAGATTTAATAAGAAACACAGTGAGACTATTATTCTGTCTGCACCTTTGTTGTTTGATTTGACTGCGTAATTATCTTGTCACGCTGGAAGCGGTGTACGCTCATCGAGGCCAAGCATCCACTCCAGAGCCTGAGCCTGAACCGGAACCTTCACTGGACCCTTATCGTGCATCATCTTACCAGTGGGATCCGGAGGAGATGGCCAGCCCGTGGTATCCTGATTACACTCCTCAGTACACCGGGGAGAGTAGCCGCGGTCCTTGGCATTAGACCAACTTAGGCCAAAAGCCTAAGCTTGGGGGAGTACATATTTCTCACCAACTTTACATTCATGTTCACACACTATTCTTGTTGCTGGTGCTCGTACTCTTTCATTGTATTATCCATGCTAGTTTAATTTCTTTTTCTAGCTTTCTTCTTGTGTGTTTGATAAACTTTAAGAAAAACAAAAACAAAATTAGTTAGTTTAATTTCCATGCTTGTAGTAGTAATTAAAATGATCGTACTCTTTCATTGTATTATCCATGCTAGTTTAATTTCTTTTTCTAGCTTTCTTCTTGTGTGTTTGATAAACTTTAAGAAAAACAAAAACAAAATTAGTTAGTTTAATTTCCATGCTTGTAGTAGTAATTAAAATGAAAACCCAAAAAGATTTCTTGTTATTCTTCTTACTTGTTGGGAGCTTTCCCGTGTAAATAGTTTTATTTCTTTTCTTTCCTTTGGGGGTGAGAGTAGAAGACCATATTGAAAATGTTTAGTGGCTCTCACATGCATGATTGTTTCTTTAACTTAGAGCCCATATTACTTTGTCTTCTCTCTTGAGTTGAATGCTTGCAGATTCCAGCTTAGTCCATTGCACATGCACTATTATTATTATACACATCGTTCGGTCGTGCAAGTGAAAGGCAATAATGACGATATATGATGGACTGATTGATATGAGAGAAGCTGGTATGAACTTGACCTCTCTTGTTTTTGTAAATATGATGAGTTCATCGTTCCTGATTCAGCTTATTATGAAGTAAACATATTTGCAGTGACATTTAGAGATTATAGTTGCTTGTGCCATGCTTGATTAGCTATGAGTTATAATGGTTTACCTTGCGTGCCAACATGCTATTAAAATGATTATGATGTGGTATGATGGGATGGTATCCTCCTTTGAATAAATTGAGTGACTCGACTTGGCACATGTTCACGCATGCAGTTGAAACAAATCAACATAGCCTTCATGATATTTATGTTCATGGTGGATTATATCCTACTCATGTGTGTACTCGGTGTGAATTAATTTTAATGCATGTTCATGACTGTCGTCGCTCTCTCAGTTGGTCGCTTCCCAGTCTTTTGCTAGCCTTCACCTGTACTAAGCGGGAATACTGCTTGTGCATCCAAACTCCATAAACCCCAAAGTTGTTCCATATGAGTCCACCATACCTTCCTATATGCGGTATCTACCTGTCGTTCCATGTAAATTTGTATGTGCCAAACTCCAAACCTTCAAATGAAATTCTGTTCTGTATGCTCGAGCAACTCATGTTTCAACTAGGGCTTCCTGTATCTTCCATGCTAGGTGGATTATTCTCAAGAGGAGTGGACTCCGCCTCATTCACGAGAAAGGGTTGGTAACCGGGATGCCCAGTCCCATGATCCAAAAAGATCAAAGCAAATCAATATAATTAAACAAAACTCCCCCAGGGATGTTGTTAGTTGGAGGCACTCGTTGTTTCAAGCAAGCCATGGATTGATGCTTGTTGGTGGTGGGGGAGTATAAACTTTTACCATTCTATTTGGGAACATCCTATAATGCATGTAGTATGGAAGATATAGCCATCTCATAGTTGTTGTGTTGACAGTGAAAGTATGCCGCTCAAAATGTTATTCATCTCTATTTTAAAATCGAGCTCCGGCACCTCTACAAATCCATGCTTCCCTCTGCGAAGGGCCTATCTATTTACTTTTATGTTGAGTCATCACCTTATTAAAAAGCACCCGCTGGAGAGCACACCGTCATTTGCATTCATTACTACTGGTTTATATTGGGTATGACTTGACTGGATCTCTTTTACCATGAATTACAATGTTTAGTCAGTCCTTGATCTTTAAAGGTGATATGCATTTATGTTTTGCGGTCTCAGAAAGGGCTAGCAAGATACCATTTTGTTATATCATATTATGATTGTTTTGATAAAGTGTTGTCATCCGAGATTTATTATTATGGATCGCTAGCTAATTATGCCATTGATATGCGTAATTGTGAGACCTAAGTGTTATTGTGAGTATGGTTAGTTCATAATACTTGCTGAAACTTGAATGCTAGCTTTACATATTTACAACAACAAGAGCAAATAGAGTTTGCAAAAGTTTTTCTTTATCACTTTCAGTTTATCAACTGAATTGCTTGAGGACAAGCAAAGGTTTAAGCTTGGGGGAGTTGATACGTCTCCAAAGTATCTACTTTTCCAAACACTTTTGCCCTTGTTTTGGACTCTAACTTGCATGATTTGAATGAAACTAACCCGGACTGACGCTGTTTTCAGCAGAACTACCATGATGTTGTTTATTGTGCAAAAAACAAAATTTCTCGGAATGACCTAAAAATCCATGGAGATAAGTTTTGGAAAATATAAAAAAATATTGGCAAAAGATGAAGACCAGGGGGGCCCACACCCTGTTCACGAGGGTGGGGGCGCGCCCTCCCCCCTGGGCGCGCCCTTTATCTCGTGGGCCCCCTGGAGCTCTGCCGACCTCAACTCCAACTCTATATATTTCGTTTCGTGGAGAAAAAAATCAGAGAGAAAGTTTCATCGCGTTTTACGATGCGGAGCCGCCACCAAGCCCTAATCTCTCTCGGGAGGGCTGATCTAGTGTCCGTTCGGGGCTCCGAGAGGGGGATTCGTCGCTGTCGTCATCATCAACCATCCTCCATCACCAATTTCATGATGCTCATCGCCGTGCGTGAGTAATTCCATCGTAGGCTTGCTGGACGGTGATGGGTTGGATGAGATTTACCATGTAATCAAGTTAGTTTTGTTAGGGTTTGATCCCTAGTATCCACTATGTTCTGAGATTGATGTTGCTATGACTTTGCTATGCTTAATGCTTGTCACTAGGGCCCGAGTGCCATGATTTCAAATCTGAACCTATTATGTTTTCATGAATATATGTGTGTTCTTGATCCTATCTTGCAAGTCTATAGTCACCTACTATGTGTTATGATCCGACAACCCCGAAGTGACAATAATCGGGATACTTCTCGGTAACGACCATAGTTTGAGGAGTTCATCTATTCACTTTGTGCTAATGCTTTGTTCTGGTTCTCTATTAAAAGGAGGCCTTAATATCCCTTAGTTTCCACTAGGACCCTGCTGCCACGGGAGGGTAGGACAAAAGATGTCATGCAAGTTCTTTTCCATAAGCACGTATGACTATATTCGGAATACATGCCTACATTACATTGATGAACTAGAGCTAGTTCTGTGTCACCCTATTTTATAGCTATTACATGAGGAATCGCATCCGACATAATTATCCATCACTGGTCCAATGCCTACGAGATTTTCACATCTTGTGCTTCGCTTATTAACTTTTCCGTTGCTACTGTTACAATTACTGCAAAACTATTATCTTTACTTTTGCCACTGTTACCATTACTATCGTACCGCTTTGCTACTAATTGTTGCAGATACTAAGTTATCCAGGTGTGGTTGAATTGACAACTCAACTACTAATACTTAAGAATATTCTTTGGCTCCCCTTGTGTCGAATCAATAAATTTGGGTTGAATACTCTACCCTCGAAAGCTGTTGCGATCCCCTACACTTGTGGGTTATCAACCAGCCGGAGTCGTCTAAAGGCAACCGGTTCTGCGCCTACCACAACCTCTACACCCACAACACTAACGAATGCCAGGAACTCAGAGCCGTTCGAGAAGGACGCATCGGTAAACGCCCCGAGTGCAATGACCGGGGCTACGGCCGAGGAGGAGAAAGAGGTGGAGGACGATGGGACGACCGACGCCCTCACCAGGAGTGGCGTGACCTCCCTTGCGAGGATCGCTGGTAGGACCAGCCTCGCGAGGGGGATTGGAGGGATCAGCCTCGCGAGGACCGCCCGCAGGGCAACGCAGGCCTTCCTCCTCTGCCACCACCGCCAATAAGGAATGATGACCACCACCAGGACGAGAGGGTTGGGGGGTTCCAGGAGCCTCGTGCTATCGTTTGCATCCTGAGCGGCGCCCTTGCCCCAGCCTCTCAGCGCATCTTCAAGCAGTTTTC